>NW_020954592.1:1675131-1881123 GCF_900497805.2 Vombatus ursinus | reverse complement strand
ATCTATCTATCTATCTATCTATCTATCTATCTATCTATCTATCTATCTATCTATCTATCTATCTCCCTATCTCCCTATATCTCTAACATACTCATAGCTACAAAATGAATTTGTGAGTTTAAAGAAGACAGAGTAGAAGTAATCAAAGTCTGGTGAATTCAGTCAGGGAAGACTTCCTAGAGGAGGGAAATTTTTTAAAAGGTGAAGGACTTGGACTAGAAGAAGGAATATGGATTTAAATGTCTTTAGATCCAGTCTTTATGATCATGTAACTTTGTGATTTACCCTCTCTGAGGACCAGTTTTCTCATTTATAAAATGGGAATGATAATACATATAGCACCGACATCACAATGTTGTTGTTGGGACAATGAATAGGTAGCATTTTGTGAATCATAAATCAATGCATAAATATCCGTACCATCATGGTTGTTGTATCATCCTCGACCATGTGTTGTCCTTATTAGTGTTGTTGTCATCATCATTCATTTCTTGTGGGCTTTTATATTCCATACAACAATTTCCCATATTAACTATTCAAACTCTTATTTTTCTCTCAAGAGTACTGGATTTGGAACTATACTACCTGGGTTATAATCCCAGCTCTATTAATTACTGGGTGAGCTTGGGCAGGTCATTTTAACTTTCTATAAAATGAAGGGAATGGATTAGATGATCTCTATGATTCTATGACTTATCTATGATTCCTTAAGCTTCTAACTTTATTCCCTTTACTTTCTATCACTTTGATCTCAGCAGATGACTTTACTTCCTACTGTACTGATAAAATGAAGCCATTGATCTCTGTTACAACTCCTCCCTATAAGCCCTACCAATGTACTCACTCCTTTCATCCATTTCTTTAGCTTCAGAGGAGACCATAGCTCTTCACCTTGTCAAGGTTAACCACTCCAACTGTACTTTCGATCTTCTCTCACCTTCTATGAGCTTTAGTTTTATCAGACATTTCCTCTAACTGTATCTTCAATGTCTTCATCTCTATTGGATCCTCCTCCTCGTGCTTATAAATACTCTCAGTTCTCTTGCATCCAAAAAAGTAAAACTAAAAATTTCTACTTTCCCCAATCTGCTAATCACTCAAATTCTTGCCCAATCAATATCTTCCTCTTCATGGCTATATTATTCTAGAAAGAGTAGTCTATACTTATTACTACTACTACGTCCTTGAGAGTTCTCTCCAAAGTTAAAATTGAAATCTTTATCACTAGATCAGTGGTGTTCTCTTCCTTGTTTTGTTGACCTTTCTGCAACATTTGACATTATGGATTACTTGCACCTCCATTGATTTTCTAGACCCTATACTTTCATGATTTTTTCCCTACCTCTTTGATTCTCCTTTCTCTTTTCCCTTATCAGGCTCTTCATCTTCCTCTCACCTCTTAAACTTGAGTGTCTGGTAAGGTTCTGTCTCCAGCCATCTTTCCTTCTTTTTTATTCATTTTCTCCTTGGTGATGTCTATGTTCTCATGGCTTCAATTTTCATGCCAGTGACACTTATAGCTTCTGTGCAGATCTCTAGTCTCATATTTTTGATGTTCTGGATGTCTCTATATGGATATCATACCATCACCTTAAATTTAGTGTGTCCAAAGCTCAACTTTTCATCATCTTTTCCAAACCTTTCCCTCCCATTAAGTTCTTTATTTTTCCCATCCTTTCGATCATACAGGCTCATAATTTTGGAATTATTTTAGACTCTTTTATCTCCCTACTCTCTAAATCAACGAGTTTCTAAGTCCTGCCAATTATATCTCAGTTATATATCCTATATCTGTCCTCTCCTTTCCACTCCTCCCTCCTACCTCACTAATTCAGGCCCTCATTACTTCTTGATAGTTTATTGTGATAAGCAATGAGATACCTGAAGGACAGACAGGAGGTAGCAGAACACATGTAGCAGCAAGAATGAGGTAGGCAAAAACATCACCATCCTTCTCATGGAAAGGCATTGGTAGAAGGCCAGAAAACCAAGGCAAGAACACCATTAATAGCATTGCTCTTCAGGTCACTAGTTCTTCCTACAGGTCTTGTCTATTGCTATTGACCAGAAGAGCAAAGCCAGAAGAAATGAACTTCAGGCTCATTCTTCTTTGGCAGCCATAGCTGCTAAAGGCTGAAAAAAAAAAAAAAAAGAAAATTCTCAACACAAAATTCCTTAGCTCTGTTGAATAATTAAAGGTCAGGAATGGATATGGTTTTATCAATCAAAATAACACCAACATTGTGTTTGTACCTTGGTTTTATTTCCCCTCTATAATCTAATTAAATTGTCTTACTTTCTTTTTGGACAATTGGACCTTGTCATCTGACCTATAGTTTCCCTTAAGGGCTATGGGGCCTTGCCATCTTCCCTGTAGCCAAACACTCCTTTGTGTGCTGCTTCCTCCCTTAGGATGTAAACTCCTTGAGAGCAGGGGCCATCTTGTTTTCCTATTTTGTGTCTTCAGTGTTTAGCATGGTGCATTGCAAAAAGTAAGCACTTAAAATGCTTTTTCATTTGTTTATAAGTTGTATCCTTAGGGGCAGCTAGGTGGTGCAGTGGATAGAGCTCCGGCCTTGGAGTCAGGAGGACCTGAGTTCAAATCCGACCTCAGACACTTGACACTTACTAGCTGTGTGACCCTGGGCAAGTCACTTAACCCCAATTGCCTCACCAAACACAAAACAAACAAAAAAATAAGTTGTATCCTTGCTTATGATCTCTCTCCTTTCCAGTTGATCCTTTATAACACCCTCCAAATAATTGTCTTGATGTACTGCTCTAATCATTCATCTAATCATGGATCAGGCATTCAGAGTCCCAGAACTCTAGATCTAGGAGGTCTGGATGCTCCACTACTACTGCTCCTCCTATTCCTTGGGACAAGTAGGAGTTCCCATCTAGGAAGCTGAAAGGAAGGAGGAGGTGATTAGGTGATCCCCATAGGCACATTTTCTCCCTTCTCCACTGTAAGGTTAGTGCTCACAAAAATTAAAAAGAATGGAAAGAGCCCAAAAATTCATGACTCAGCTATTGACCCCCTTTAGAGGTGAGTACAAAAGGGTATATTTTTAAAAATTAAATTTTTTTTTTATAATATGATATGTTTATTATGTGATAAGAAAATGGTGATTTAGGAGTTCCACTTAACACATGGGTCTCATTAGCTGGGGGAAAGAGAAAGATCAAAGAAGGAATAGGATCACTTCTTGGGGAGAATGGCATGGTGATAAGGGCAAATGGAGGAAAGTATGAACTATTTTTGCTTCTTTTCCCTAGCAAGGATATTATCTTCAGCCTAGAAAGGCAAGTGCCAACCTGTACATTGATAGAAAGAATTTCCTCACCTAGGAGCCAATGAAAACACAGTCAGTCACAATCCTATTACCAGTGAATGTCAATATATTCAAGTTGGAGCTATAGTCAAAGCTCTCTCTCGGAATACAGAAAGCTGCTATTTTACTTAGATCTAGGACATTATAAATATCTTGAAAAAGTATCTTTAATACTAGAGATGATAATACTTATAGAGCACTTGAAAAGTTTGCAAAAAAAATTTGCAAAGCACTTTATGTACACACACACACACACACACACACACACACACACACATACATAATGTCTCATTTTGTCCTTATTACAGTCCTGGGAGATAGGTGCTATTATTATCCCCATCTGTAGATGAAAAAACTGAGGCTGAGACAGGTTAAGTAATTTGGCCAGGATCACACAGTGGGTGTGATTTGAACTCAGACAGGACTTCATGATTCTAAGTCCAACACTCTACTCACCTAGCTTTCTAGCTGTCTAAGAAATATGTGAACTGTGAAATGTGATTTGAAAGGATTTATTAAGCACCTACTATGTGCCATGCACCACACTAGGTGCTTTATAAAGATTTTCTTATTTGATGGCTATTTGGGAACCTAGATTTTATATCTTTTTAAATGGCACAAGTTGCATATTAACATACATATGGTAATTTACATATATTATTATATCATTTCATCTTGCAACAGTCTCCTGAGATAGATACTACAGGTGTATTTATCTCTATTTTACAGAAGAAGAAGCTGAACCCAAGATGTTGTCACTTGCTCATTGTCATAGCTAGTTAGATGTCAGAAGCAAAGTTTGAACCCAAGTCTCTCCTGACTCTAAATCTAGACCTCTTTCCATTACACTATGTCAACTCTCAAAATCAACTATAGACAACTCTAAATTTTCCATGGGAACAAGGATAAAAGAATCACTGAAGAATCACTGAAATCCCTAACCAAGCCAAATGTCATTTTAAATCAAAAATTTTAAACTATGGCTTCATTTAAGTTCCATAGAGAGTTGTTGTTGTTGTCGTTGTTTTTAACACAAACACATCTGATAAGCTTGTTAACAATCTAATTTAATTAAAATGTAAACCTTATAATTTCCCATGTCCCCAGAAGTGAACTGTTAGTCAATTGTTCTGCTTACCTCCTCACACATCATTTACTGAAATTGCAAACTCTGAGCTGAATTTCTTTCCGATTATTTTCCTTTCCAGTGCTCTGAAAGAGGGGCTGGTGATCAGTATAAAAGGAGACACTAGAGAACAAAGGGCACAGACAATCTGCAACTGGCTAATCAATTCCCTACTGGCTTGAGAGTCATAACATCAATGGTAAAGATCAATAACAACATATTGTTGGGCTCCTATAATATGTATTGTTTTTCTCTTCTTCATAAAGGAAGCTACAGCTGTGGAAGTTAGGAAAGAGAAGCCACTAATTGAAGACTAAGGAACAGATCCATCTTTGTTGATGACACTTAAATTTATAAGTTTGGATTTGGGAACTGCAGGGTCCAGATTGTTCCGTAGCAAACCACTGCACTTTTAGAGTATGACTCAGAGAGCTGGCACACGCTAAACTGCAAATGCAGTTCTTCAGAAACTTTGCAAGACTAACTGGCTAATATTTGCTTAAATGTTCTTCTGAAAGGTTAGAGCTTGGATATGAATGAATGTTTTTGCATGTCCTGAAAATAGATCCCACATGTGACCCTTGGGAGCAAACAGAACTAAGATATTTAGGTTTGCAAATGTTTACATCATCCCATAATGATGTTTGCCTATTAATCTGGACCCTCAGTGTATGACTTCACATTACTCTTGTTCAAGCACAGTCTGGAACACAGGAGAAGGAGGAGGCATGACTTCAGGTGTTCCAAATAATCCCTCACCCCACCACCCACACTACTAACCAAATATTCTCCAACTTGCTCTCTGATGCCTAAGGTCTTTAACAAAAGACACAGTTTTTATTTTCGCATTAGATTTGTCTTAAAATGGCAAATACTCCTCCTCCTAGCTAGCACTTATATAAGCACTTACTATGTGCCAGGAACTGTGCTAAGTGCTTCTTACAAATATTATCTCATTTGATGCTTGTAATAACCCTAGGTGGTAGGTACTATTATTATCCTCATTTTACAGATGAGAAAACTGGCAAACAAAAGTGAAGTGATTTGCCCAGGGTCACACATTAGGACATGTTTCAGACTGGATTTGAACTCTGGTCTTCCAGATTCCAGGCCCAGTGCTCTATCCACTGTAACACGTAGTTGCTGCTAACAAAATTAAAACATATCCAGAAAGAGACTGAAGGGAGGAAAAGCATGAATGCACGGGGTGGGGGATCCAAAATAGATAAAAAGGGCACAGCCAGCCCCAGAAAGTCAAGGCTAGAAATACCAAAGGAAAATATCAGAACTACTTCTTGGGTAGGCCCCAGTCCTATCTGGGTTCTTTGTAATTGCACAGAGTATCTTATCCCTTTTGAAAACTATTATCTTGATGACAATAAAGTCAAGTGAAGTCATTAGGTTGGTTTAGATTTTTATCTTTCAATACATGACAAAAATCTTTTCATGTAGTAATAGTAGGAAAAGTGAATGACTGCTATTCTTATGATTATGATATTCCCAAGACAGAGATTCTTTCTTTCTTTCTTTTTTCTGTAAATTTTGAGCCTAATTATGACAATCATTCCTTATTCCATGAGGAATTTTTAAACTACACTTAAGAGCAATAGGCCTGTCAAATGCTTTTTAATGTCAGGACATCGAATGCAAAAAACAAAAAAATGGATCACAATGCAGAGTTAAAAGAGATCTTGGAAGTTATCATTTGGTCTATCTCTTTCCACTTTATTGTACTAATGCAGACTAGAAAAGAGCCTACCTGGGAGAATAGAGTATGGTTATCATCAAGTATATTGGTTATTCCATTGGTGTAATTTGTATTGATGTATTGATATAATCAACATATACCTTCCTTTGACATATGCCATATATGGAAATAAAATTAGGAAGTTTAGAATCTCATAGGGAAACTTTTATACTGTACATGTACCAAATGGGATATAAATAAATGAACCAACAACAGGAAATCTGAGGGTCAGTTATGACTCTTTTACTAAAACTTGTGGTGTATTCATTCAAGCAATTATAATTAGTATTCTGAATAAGCTGAGAACTGTATGGGTCTTTTTTTTTTTCCCTTCCCAATTTTGTTTTGAAAGTTCTTTTGCAGGTAATTATCATATTCAACTTTTAGAAGATGTGCATATTTTAGAGTTGGTAGCATCCTACTTAAATTTCCTCTGCATGGAAAACATCTTAAAACATTTCAAAGGGATTTTAAAGTGGATAAAAAATTAAAATCAGCTCAATTGTCTGCCTCCCAGAGTGGAGAGCAGACGGTTAGAAACCTACAGCAAGCTGTCATAAGCCTTCAAGGCTAACACAAAAGAACTCAGCATCTCCTTCTACCTTGTAGAAACTTAGCCACATAGCCCTGTTTGAGAGTGAAACTAGAAAATGTGCATATTCTTGCACATTCTTATGGGTATTCAGTGCTGGTAGTTTATTTCCAACAGACCTACTAGCTTCCTACTCCACAGGAAAATGTGATTTAAAAAAAAATCACCTTGTGTCAATTGTGTAAATATTTTATATATACACATATATGTGCATTTTGCATCCCATGTTTGGACTGTAAGTTCCTTGAGGGCAGAACTATTTTCCTTTTTGTCTTTGTATGACTACCACCTGGCACACTCTATCCACTGTATCACCATCTGCTCTTGGCATACAGTAGGCACTTAATTGCTTGTTGAATGATTGATGTCAATGATTAATCAAAATAAGGTACAAGGACAGTTAAGGACCACTTCAAGCAAAGGACTGAGAGGTAGATGAGTATATGTTTGAGTAGTGGGGCTGGGCCAGGGTGTGGGGGAGAATTTTTTTTAAGGCTTTTGGTGGTATATTATTGTAATGAATACTTCCAGATTTTCTATCACTTTGTTAATTACCAGTGGAATGAAGCAGGTCTTCTGAATAGCTCATCTAATTAAGCCTTGTGTATACAGTTAGAGAATCATAGAACAAAAGATGATATCTTAGATCTGTAAGGGACCATCAAATTCTTCTAGTCTAGCAGTTTTCAATGGTCTGGGACCCTCCCAAGACCTATTTTCATAAGAATACTAAGATGTTTTCTTTTCTAATACAGTAAATATCAATGGATGTATCTAGCATTGTGCTGGCAAATGTTTAACAAGTCACTCTCTAAAAAAAATACACACAACACACTTTTTAAGTAACATTTTCTTCCTCACGTTCTTAAACCTAGATAGTCAACAAAACAATATATCAAACCTTGATTTCATTTCATTGAAATCATTTCGTGATTTTTAAGGTGTGTTGAGAATGTAATAGTTGTTTCTTACAAGCCAGTATGAGTTGGCTCCAGCCCCCCTGCCACCTCCAGATAAAATTCACATAAAGAAAAGCTTTTGTGGGGAGGTGGGAGGGTTGTGGGGGTAAAGTGGGGGGAGGGTTCTCAATAATTTTTAAGAATACAAAGGGACCTTGAAAACAAAAAGTTTAAGAACCACTCCTCTAGCCCAATCCCTTCATTTTATAGGTGACAAAATGGAAGCTCAGAGTGGAATTGAATTTTCCAGCTAATTAGTAGAAGAGCCCACGCCTCACAATTCCTAATGATGTGCTTTTTCCACTATACCCTGTTGCTTCAAGTCTCCTGGCGCCATAACAAGGGACCAAGAAGATGATGTTAGAATATATTTTCCTGCACCTGAGAAAATATTCTCATTCAATGAGATAAAAGCATCATCAAATGTCCTGAAGACAGACATTCAGGAATTGTTTTATGTACATGAGATTGGATATAGGAAAAAGGTGAAAAGGTGATTATAGACTATGCTGTGAAGTCTGTGAAAAGGTATGGAGACCTACTAGTCTAAAGAAGTTTGCATCCATGCATTAGCCCCTACCAAGGCTATCTTCTCCATAGGCTAGGATTTTCATTATAAAATTAGAATTGAAGTCTTTGTGGGATACTGTCAATAACACGTTGTCCATGGATGTACCTCATTGAAGAAAGATATATTAGAACCTAATTGAGGACATGTTCTTTCAAAGTTTAGCAGATAGAATGGAGTACCTATTACTAAGTGACCAAGAATAGGTGGTGGAAGAGGCAGCCAAAATTAAGAACAGTAGATGATATTGGATGGGTTTCCTGGAACAAAGATAGAAACTGATATCATTACTGAGGAAGATAGTTCAGGTCAGACCTGAGACAGAGTTCCTACAGAGGAAGTTCAGGAATCATCACCACAAAATTAAAGTTGGATTCTGAAACAATAATTTGATGTAGTAGATAGAATACTGGATTTGAAGTAAAGAATATCTGGGTTCAGATGTACCTTAGACATTCCCAAAGAGACCTGAGACAAGTCAATTCTCTGAGTCTTAGCAAATTCATCTATAAAAGGGAGATAACAATACCATTTCCCTCACAGGATTGTTCGGAGGGTCAAATGAGTTAGTTTTTGTAAATTATTTTGCAAATCTCAAAGCATCATCATTATCATCATTATATTATTATCATCATTATTATTAGTCTCTTTGTTACTTAAATCTTTTTGATGGATTCCATATAGAAATGAAGAAAGGTTATTATCCTATGAGTATTCTTTTATATTCAATGTTCTGTGAACTGTTGCATAAATAAAATAACTCTGTATGTATGTTTTTTTTTGTAACTTTTAAGAGTAATAGGTTATAAGATCATCTATAGGCCCACTGAAAGCTCCTTTGGAATAACTCTAGTAGCAGAGATAGGAAAGGAAATGGGAGACAGTGAGTGAAAAATGCATTTTACACTATTAGATGCTATTATTGTATTGGTTGATTTACTTGTTTTCATGTATCTCAAGAGAGGATTCAATGCAGGGTGTGACAATAGGATCAAAGAGAGGTAACTAGAAGTGACAATCATGTAGAAATAAAAGGAGTCAATTGTGGTGGGAAAAACTCCCCCAAAAATCCTCTTCTTAAGACCAATGTCAAATGGCATATCCTCTACATGATTTTCCCCATTTTCCCAGCTGTTGGTTATAACTCCCTCATTGAAAATAAGAGCATATTGCTAACATTTTTCTTATGCACTTTATGTATTTTAAATTATAGTATAGTTGATTCCATACTTACTTTTCCATTTCTGCAAGCAAACAGACTATGTATTTATTATCCAGACTATGATATGCATTTGAATGAGCAATCTATAAAACATATATCTCTGTATATACATATCTATATCAATGTAGATGAACCCTGATCAAATCAAGAGACAGAGGCAGAAAGAGACATAGAGAGATGGGATAGATAGATAGATAGGTACATACATACACACATACATACATACATTCATACATAGAGGACAGATGGATCTTGGAAAGATGCTGCAGATGGACAATAAGTTGGACGCAGAGTTGATGACATTGCAAAGTTTTGGATAATTGCAAAGTTCTTTTAATGACTCCAAGTTTCTCCCTGGAACAAATGACCATATTTTAAAGTATCAGTATCTTTCCAATGATGATATGTAGGCTATGAGTCATAGAACATGATTTTTTTTCAAAAAAATTAAATTGGGAGTCACATAATGGACAATAGAGAGGCATATGGTTGATATGGGTAGGTTATGACATTAAAAATGAAGGAGAAATGGCATAAAGAAATGTATAATGAAAAAAAAAAAGATGATCTTAGAGTACAGGATAATCATTTAATAGTCCATGTGTTCAATTGCTATCTTCAGAATGTCAGAAGAACTGGAGGAAAGTATCCAGAATGTTGGGATCGACACTCAAGTCAACTTATGGGAGGGCATGAGCAAAAGCAATCTAGAGTGATAGGCATGAATGAGTTGCAAAACTAAATTAGTGGAAGGAATATTCGCATCAGTGAGATCAGATATCCATCTAAGTATTTGAGTAAAGGAACAGAGACCAGGGCTGTTTTATTTAGCTCAGGGAGGCAACCTAGAGTACAAGCCTGGGTGACTTGGAAGATGGCAGTGCCCCCAGTAGTAAGAGGAAAGTTCCAAAGAGGGGATGATTTAGGCATAAAGATAATGAGTTCATTTTGGACATATTTGGTTTAAGATATCTATGGGACATCCAATTTGAAAAATCTAACAGATAGTTGGGAATATAAACCTTGGATTTAAATAGAGTAAGTATAAGTAGATCTGAGAATCATCAGCATAGATACGATAATTTAATCTATTGGAGCTAATGAGATCACCAAGTAAAATCTATAGAGGAAGAAGATAAGAGGGACTAGGATAGCTCCACCCCTAGGGGTCCTGGGGTCCACAAAAACTAACTTTAGCATTTATACCCTGGGCAAAGATCCAATAAAGGAGACTGAAAAGGAGTGAGCAGAAAGATAGGAGGAAAACCATGGTAGAGTAGTGTCATGGAAACCTAAAGCGAAGAGAGTATCCAGGAGGTGAGGGTAATCAACAGTGTCAAATGTTGCAGAGAGGCAAAAAAGGATAAGCATAGCAAAAAAAGCTATTAGATGTGACAATTTAAAAATTTAGTCTATATGTCAGGCAGACTTGAACCCAGGTTTTTCTCACTCCCAAAGCCAGTGCTCTAGAAAATATACTACCACTACCAATGCCTTCTAGGATCATAGACATGCAGAACTGAAAGATGCCATTAAGGAAGAAGTTATTAATTTTTTGGGTCATAGACCCTTTTTTGCATTCTGGCGAAGCCTATGGACTCCTTCCTCCCCGCTCTGTTTGTGTGTGTGTGCATATGCATATACACATATACATATACATACATATACATATATACACATATGTATACATGCATATACACATATAGACATGTGCATATACATCTATACATCTATACACATACATATACATATACACACATATATGTATATGTTTTAAAGCTCAGCATTCCAGCTTAAGAACAACTTCAAGGGCCTCTAATCCAATCCAAGCACCTACTATGTACAATCCAAGTACCCATCTATGTACAAATATGTCCAAATATGTAGGCTATGGGGCTACAAAAGACAATGCTCTTAGTGACTTTATGTTTTATGACATGGATGCAATATGTAAACAAATAAAATCTAATTATTGGAGGAGAGAGGGAGCACTAATGATCCTTACCCAAAGTATAAATATATACGTAATAAATTCTGCTTAATGAATTTTGTTGAATGAATTAAAAAGTAGGTAATTACAAGTAGGTTATGCAGAAGAAATGTTTGAGGCACCATAACAGTTATCTGGCATGACAGTTTTTGTTTGGAAGGAGTTTTGAGGGAAAGAATCGCTCATTTGAATATAAGGGGCAGTGTTGCAAATACTAGTGACTGACCCTTTGGAAGGTGATTACAGACACTCAAAGAACAGGTTTTATAAGTGCTTAGTGAAGAAATATTATTAGAAGATAAAGAACCATGTGTACTAAGAGAGCTATAAGGAAAGAAATTAGGCAATGAAATTTTTGGAGAAGATACATATTTGGACACTGTGACTTCGATTCTCTTTTTATAATAAAGAAAAATGATCTTTAGGCTAGGAAAAATACAGTGAAAAGACCACTGGGTTTTTAAGGTCAAGAAGGCCTGCATTTAAATATTAGTTCTCCACTTAATAACTGTATGCCTTTGGTAAGTCACCTAATTTGTAGGGGTCTCAATTTTCTCATTTGTAAAATATCTTGGGAGAGGGGAGGAGCAAGAATGTTGAAATTTTGTTGTTGTTTAATTGTTTCAGTCATGTCTGACTCTTTGTGACCCCTTTTGGGGTTTTCTTGCCAAAGATACTGGAGGGGTTTGCCATTTCCTTCTCCAGCTTATTTTACAGATGAGGAAACTGAGGCAAACAGGGTTAAGTGGCTTGCCCAGGGTCACACAGCTAGTAAGTGCCTGAGGTCAGATTTGAACTCAGGTCTTCCTGACTCCAGCCCTGGCACTTTATCCACTACATCTCCTAGCTCCCCCTTAGCCTCCTAGCTGTGGAAGTTGGACCAGAATCAGGTGTGGGGAACCTGCAGCCTCGAGGCTACACGTGGCCTTCTAGGTCCTTGGGTCCGGCCTTTTGACTGAGTCAGAGTTTTACAGAACAAATCCTTTTATTAAGGGTATTGTTCTATGAGATTTGGATTCAGTCACCTTTGACTACACCTGAGGACCTAGAAGGCCACATGTGTCCTTGATGCCCCAGGTTCTCCACCCCTGGTAGATGATTGCCTAAGATCTCTTCTAGGTCTAACTTTCTATGTATCAGAGGAATCAGGGAAAAGATGGTAATAAAGCACTTTGATCCTCTTTTTTCTGAAGGTTATAGTTGAGTTCGAATCATCAGGCCTAAAAGAATTATATCCTTAGGTACTTGAACTTAATAAGAGAAGTCTAGAAGAGCTAGAAGTGTAGAAGCAAATGTCATCACATTTTTTAGAAGAGGAAAACTTGTGGAGTTTTCAAATTATAGGTTACTAAGCAAGAATTCTCAACAAAATTCTACAATGAATTATTAAAGGAGTGGTTTGTGAACTCTTAGAAAAGGAAGCATTGATTATTAAGAACCAATATGTCTTCATCATGAACAGACTAAACTCCTTTCTCTTTTTGGAAATGCTTCTAAACTGGTAGCACAGAATGATGTTAGTAACATAGCATCTCTGAACTTCAACAAGATGTTTGACAAAGGCTCATTATATCTTTGCTGACAAGGTGGAGTGATGATAGTACAATTTCTTGGAATCAGGACTGGTTGAATGATGGTATCCAAAGAGTAGTGATTAATAAGCACTGGCCTTGGAATACCTCAAGTAGCTGTAATTGATTCTGTTCTTATCAACATTTTTAATTAGACTTGGTTAAAGACATATTACATACTTACCAAATTTATAGATAATAAATAAGTGTTATTGCTCCCTTCTTTTGACATATAGCCCTATGTATGCAGAGTAACTTGAATACTTTATGATATAAACATTTGGTACAGGTTTACTCACAACCGTATATAACTCGCTGAGACTGTGGGTCAAATACAGTTCTCTAAGCTCAAATGAACTTTTTTGATCTTCAAAGATTCTTGCATAACATTGACCACCATCCATAGACACATGGGAGCATCCCTTATACTTTCTTCTATTGTGTCTCCTTTGGTCCAACTAGTCCTGGCCAGATCCAGTTCTCCATACAAATACCTTAGGGAGAAATTCCTTTGCAAAAGTGCATGTCTTCTTAGTCAGTGCAAAGTACTTATGACACATTATAAATTTTTCCTTGGTGCCCTCATGCTTTATTTTTCTTTGTCGTTATGCATTTCTTTGCTGGTTAGCAAATACTATACACACATATATAGTGTATATAGATATATATATCTATATATACACATACATACACACATACATATACATATGTATATATAGGTAGTATGTATATATTTGTATGTGTATATACACACACACACATATTTGCTGGAAATATTCCTATGTGCCCCAATGTGCCCTGCAGGATAAGTCCCAGTGCCCCCAAAGAAAACTCAGGAAGATGGGGCAGCTAGGTGATACAGTGGATAGAGCATTAGCCCTGGAGTCAGGAGGACCTGAGTTCAAATCTGAACTCAGACACTTGACACTTACTAGCTGTGTGACTCTGGGCAAGTCACTTAACTTCAATTGCCTAAGCAAAAAAAAAAAAATGTATGGAAAACTCAGGAAGAGTTAATACACTGGATGAAAGAGTAAGCATCTGAAAAGACCTTTACATGCTAATATATTGGGCTAAAACTAATAAAATGAATTTTAACAGAAATAAACATAAAATGTTCTACTTGGGTTTAAAAAAAAACCCCATAATTCTCAACCACAAGAAGTGGGAAACATTGAGAATAATGTTGTGTGTTTTTTGGATTGTAAACTTCCTGAGGCAGCAGTCTTCTATAGGAGCCAAAACAGTTAATGCAATCTTGAGATATATAGATATATTTGTGTGCGTGTATGTGTGCAATATTGGTATATTTCTATATCTGTCTATATATACATATAGACATATGTTTATATATATGTATACATATGCAGTCTTAGTTCATATATACATATACATACATGCATGTGTGTGTGTATAAAAGATACAGCGTACAAAATTAGAGTGGTGATAATCCCATTGTACTGTACCCATTAGACCACATCTGTAGCATTATTCAGATTGTTGATTATAGTTCTCAGAACCAGAGTTGGGAAACAGAAAAAGGGACAGAAGGAAAGAGCGATTAGGAAATGGAACCATGAGACTGGAATGAAGATCAGATAAGATGAATATCAGAGTCCAGGATCACAGGGGTGGGAGATTTGAGTTCCAGTGGGAGGTTTAAGCTATGGCTACTAGTGGCATGTTGTGGAGATGGCTAGGAAATGGCATGGTGGACCTGGTAGGCTGATGAGTTAAGGGGAATGCTCACCTATCAGAATCCTGCTACATCAATGGTTTTTTTCTTACCTGACCCAACTCTGCTTTTACATTCCAGGATAGCATAAGTTAAATCCAAAGTTCATCTTTTCTTTAAAGTTTGTTTACATTTATATTTGATTAGTTTGAATGCTGGCTAGATAAAGAAGTAACCAATCATAAATGTTTTCATTTGTGTGCTTCATTGTTTGTGAACTGGGAGTTGTGAAAAAAGGAGAAACAGTGGGATAAATAATAAAGTGAAATGGCCAGAGTTTCACACCTCTTATTTATTTAAAGTCATCAGGATGCTATCCTGATTGGAGGCTCATGGGTTAAATGAGAGAATATTATATTGATATTGATTTATTTCATATTTTGTATAAATATCCCAACTACAGACAAGTTGTATCTAGGTTTTGGGTTTTTTTTACCCTTTTAGGTGAAAATCAAGCTGACCACCATTGCTATCTGGTTTGGAGCTGGATGCCTTTGAGTTATGATGTTTTCTCTGTTTTTTTCTTTTTTGGCAGAAAAAAAATCTCTCTGTAAGGGTGGGTACTAGAAAGCGGGTCTTATCTGGGGGAAAGAGAAAGGGTATGGCTTGGAGGGGACCCAAAATTGTTGAGAAGTGAATGGTGCTGTGGATATCCCCTCCACAAATCTTTAAATCTAGGAAATGCACTAGACTGAATCCTGATGGGGAAATTCAGGAAAAATCCGAGTGAGTCATTTTTCTAGCACAGCTTGGTATAGGGAAACATACAAGGAGATCTTCAGACACTGTGAGGGAGTCAGGTAAGGAGCGCACTGTGGGAGGAGCACTCCAGTGGCCAGGGAAAGATTGTGGAACAGGGCAAGCAAAGATGCCAGACGTCTACCAGAGTTCTACCTGACCTGTATTGGGACACACAGGGAGGGATGTGAACTGGCAGTTTTCTTGACCAATACTCAGTCCTAGGCCACAAACCAAGGGTACATACTGCAGGGGCATTCATGATAGGGAGGCTGAGAAAAAAAGAATAAAAATCAGTTTAGAAACAAGCAGCAGAAGCTAGAGCCTCCAGCTCTACAACTGAGCCAACAGAGCTTTCCAGCTGACTGATAGGGGCTGAATTCAACAACAGTTCCCTCTTGTCTAGTCCCCAAACCAGGGAAGGAACTTACAGAGCAAGTCAAAGGGGTCAGCAATCAGACTTTGCCCTTGATCCGAGAACACTGAAAGCTTGCAGGTCCTCAGCTTAATCCTGAGATTCTGCCCAAGAAAGCAGCCATGAGATCAACTCAGACCTTCCCTCAAGAAGAGTGGCAGTGGCCAGCCCTAACATCAAGTCCAAAGGCAGAAAGTAGGCTGGAAGATGGAGTAAACAGACAAAAAGTACATAAAGAGTTATTATGGTGGCAGGGAAACTTAATACACAAACCCAGAAGGAGAGAATGATTCCAAAGCATCTATAAGCAAAGCCTCAAAGTAAAACACAGCCTGGGCAAAAATTCAACTAGAATTCCTGGAAGAGGTGAAGCAAGAGATATTTTAAAATGAATTAAAAATGCTTTTATAAATGAAATGAGAGCACTTGAGGAAAAAATTGGAAAAGAAATGAGAATTATGTAAGAAAGAATTGGAAAGGGAGTTAACAGCTTGGCACAGGAGACACAAAACCTTGGCCAAACAACAAACTCCTTAAAAATGAGAATGTTCCAAATAGAATTTAATGATTCCATGAGGCAACAAGAAATACAACCAAAAAAAGTCGAAAGGTTTTTTGAATAGAAGAAAATGCAAGGTATCTCATAACAAAAACAGTTGATCAAGAAAACAGATTGAGAAGAAAACAATGTAAGACTCATTGTACTGTCTGAAGAGCCTAGATATCATATTTCAAGACATCTTAAAAGAATATTGCATAGATCTCTTAGAGAGGGCAAAGTAGAAATAGAAAGAATTCACCAGTTGCCTCCTGAAAGAAACTCCAAAACAAAAACTCCCAAGAACATTATAGCCAAAAAAAAGAGATTTCAAGTCAAAGAAAAAATACTGTAGTCAGATAGAAAGAATTCAAGTACTGAGAAGCCACAATTAGGATAACACACAATTTAACAGCTACCTCTATTAAGTAGAGGAAAACTTAGAATTCAATATTCTAGAAAGCAGAGGTTATGAACTTATAGCCAACTTATATTCACTAAACAGAAGGAAAATGGACCTTTATTGAAATATAAGACTTCCAAACATTCCTGACAAAAAAGATCAGAGCTATATAAGAAACTTTGAAGTTCAGACACGAGACTGAAGAGAAACATAAAAAAGGTAAACAAAATCGAGTAATCACAAGGGAATAAACAAGGATAATTTCCCTATATTCAAATATGGAGAGATGATACAGCAATCATCTTGGAACCCTATCATCCTCAAAGGTCATAGAGGGAGTTCAATTAGACAAGACCTAGGAGTGACTGTGTTGTATTGTGGTGATTTAAGAAAAGACTGGAAAGAGAGCAGAAGAAGAATCCAATACATTGGGAGGGATGGGGATAAAGGAAAGTTGGGGGAAATTATCTCATATAATCGGGGTTCACAAGTAGACCTGTATTCAAACAAGGAGGGAGGGCAAAGGGGAGTGGTTGACACTTGAATCTCACTCATCTGAACTGGTCAAAAGAAGAAAATACACAAACAACATTGGGTATGGAAATACATTTCATTAAACAGGGAAATTAGAAGGAAAAGGAAGAAAAGGGAAGGGGGATTTTGAGGGAGGATTTATCAAGGTAAGGATTAGTCCTAAGCAAAAGAAACTTTAAGGATGCACAGAAATATTTATAACTTTTTATGGTGGAAAGAATGAGAATCTGAGGGTATCCCCATAAACTGGTGATTGGATGAACAAGTTATGTATAAATATGATGGAATATTATAGTGTTGATCCTGTATCAGCATAATGATCAACCATGATTCCAGAGGATTAATGATGAAACATAATACCCATCTCATAATAGAGAGGGGCAAGACTCAATGAAGAATGAGATAAATTCTTTTTGGACATGACTAAAGTGGATTTTTAAAAAAATTGTTATGCATGTTAATAATCGGTTTTGTTTTTCTTGCGTTCTCAATGGGGTGGGGCAGGGGAGTGGGAAGGTGAGAAGACAGATTTCATTGGTTAAAACAGATAAAATGCTGATAACAAAAGTAAAGTGTATTGCTGGAAAAAATCTGGTAGCAACCAGATTCCTAAGGTAGGGGCCACCAAAGGAGTGAGTAGCTTTCCTTTCCCTTTTATACAACTAATTCCCATAAAGTCTATAATTAAGTAGGTTCTAAGGTTTTTTCAACTCTGATATTCTATGAAAATTGAATATCTGCTTCTACTTTAAAGTAATGAGAAGTAAAACATTCTAATCAAGGCCCAGCTTGTATGATCAGAAGCACATTGGATAGAAACACATTGGATAGAAGCATATTGATATTTTAACTCCTAATGTCTGGGAAGTGACTTAACTAGTCTCTAGATCAGCCTTATAGCAAACATAAGCTTTCACTATTCTATAACCTGTACATGACTCCTAAGAGACAACTTTGGATTAGGAATGACCTGAATTTGAATTGGGACCTCCATGTCTAGCTTAGTCCAGGTCTATAACATCATGGCATGTTTAGAATCATGTTGGTCTTTAAAATAGGGTGAATGGAATGTGTTTCTTGGCATGTCAAAAAACAAAACCATTTTCTTTCATCTTAACCATAAATGATATGTCTATTCAGTACTTATAAGAAGGCTACTTTGGATTTAAAGCACAAGATTTCAACAGATTTGGAAAACCAATTTATGGTTCACATATTAAACGCACAAAAGTAAAATATTGCAGAGATTGGCAGAGGTAATATTTTTCCTATCTTTTTTATTCTAAGTCTGTGCCAAATATGCTTTAACTATCTATCTTTTTATACATCTGCTCAATCTCTCTTCATTAATATAAACACAATCTCCCTTTGTTGGGGGCTCCATAGGGCTTTAAACTCATGATTTAGCCTACTACTCATTTAATTCCAATTCTGCTGCTTGCCTTTTATTCATTCCCTGTGTATCCCTCACCAGTATTCAAATAACCAAGTCAACAAATCAAATATAGAAAGGCAAAGAGGGACTAGAAAAACAGAATAAAAGAAACAAGCCTAAAAAAGACAAGGACAAAAATACAAATGAAAAAGAACATCCCAATGCAAAGGAGGACAAAGGAAAAGAAGGACTAACATCTAAATAGGAAAGAGAAGTAAATGTATGTAGGCAGATAAGTGTGAGAAAATACAAGGGGGGAGATAATGACATAGGAAGAATAGGAATAGAATGCTGATTTATTTTAAGAAAATGATAGAACAAACAGAAAAAAAATACAAAAGCATTTATATCTGTTCTCTCAATTTTACACTTTTTAAAAAGGAAGACAAAAGAAATTTCAGAGCCATAGTAAAGTCTCTGAGACAGAGATGGGAGAAAGGAGTGAATTTGACAGTGAAGGCCTTGAACACAGCTAGGACCTAGGGTCTTTCAAATGGTGGCTTCCTTTTTCCTGATTGAAATCTCAATAATCCATTGAGATAGGGGCATATAGAGACAAGGCTGTGATGAATCTATTTGTGATCATTCACAGAAAGTTATTCATATTTTTGGCCATAGCAACTCATTAAATTGCCTACTCTGAAACAGAGAAATTGTGGTACCTTGAAGTGTTAAAGCATGGCAGCCTCATATGTTCCTCTCCTATAAAGGGATATAGTTTATGCTATAAAGTATAAACGATTTCATCAGAGATATATATGAACCGGAAAAGTTGTATAGCAAAACTGAGAAATCATTGGTGGACAAACAGCAGCCTTCATTGATACCAAAAAAAAGTGAGCAAATGTAAAGGTTGACTATCCTCAGCTTACTGGGTGCACTCTCTAGGAGAATCTATAAATTCTATATAATAGAATATATAAGTTCTTTATAATTCTATATGAAATCTATAAATTCTGTAAAAACATGGGCAAGAGTACCACAGGATGAGAAGTCATGCATGAATCATTATTTGCACTGTTGGAAAGAGAACCAACATTGATGAGATAGATCACAGATTCATGGAAGTACCAAAGGATCTACCAAGAAAACTAAATAATTTATATGATCCATTCAGGGTACTTTTTTATCTGGAATGGACTGAAGAAATACTCACAGATTTCTCTCTCTACCTCTTCCCTCTTCTCTTAATTGTTGCAGACCATCCAATACTATTTAGGCACATTTTTCATTACACCATCTTGGTTTTTTGTTTTTTGCTTTTTTTTTAAAGTGAGGCAATTGGGGTTAAGTGAGTTGCTCATAGTCACCCAGCTAGGAAGTATTATGTGTCTGAGGCCAGATTTGAACTCAGGTCCTCCTGCCTCCAGTACGGGTGCTCTATCCACTGCGCCACCTAACTGCCCCCCATAACATCTTGTTTTACTCAAAGCTCTTTCAAAATATGCTACAGTCCTCAGGTTTACAAATTAAAAACAAAATTTAAAGATATATGCTTCCTAAACACATATAGGCAATGACTTTAAATCTTACCAGTAAGCTATCTTTGAATCACTTTGCAAATGAGATACTTTCTTTTAGACAGCTCAGTTTCTTCTTGGTGAATTGATTCTTTCTGATGGTTTTCCTAGATTTGGGGGTTCATCTTACTTTGGAAAGCTGTGCTAAACATTGACTTTTAGCTCCTCTGAAATTTTGTTAAGTAGGGTGAAGAGGAGAAATACTAAGCTGAAACAGCTCTGGAAGCTTCCATACAGTGCGTCAACTTCAATAGTCAATAAAATCACCCAGACAATTTTTGAAGCATCATTCCCTTGCAATACAGGTGAGTATACCATAGGGTTCAGTTGTTTACTGGAATGGTATGTATTTCATAGCTTAGCCTGCAACTTTTGACTCCCAAGGAAGGTTCCACAGAGAACCTGAATCTAAGAAAGGTAGGGAAAAATCTTCTTTTGGCTAAGAGCTCTAATAGCTGCAAGAAATAGAATTGAAATGAAACTCTCTTTGGTAGGCCATAGGATCATAGCTTTAGAGCTCAAAGGTAACCTAGTCTAACTCTCTCATTTTACAGATGTTGAAACTAAGACCAAGAGAACCAAAGTGACTTGCCCAAGGTCACACAGGCAGAAAGGGACTAAAGTAGGGTTTGAACCCAAGAGGTTTAATTCCAGAGCTAGTGCTCTTCTCACTGTATCATACTAGTTGATAGAAGAAAGCTGTTATACTCAATATATAATAAACAAATTTTCCTCACTAATGTCAACCCTTCCCTGGACCATACCATGGATCCTCATTGGCCTGCTATCTACTAGAGGACAGTTCCATCTTAGTGGTGGCTTCTGGTCAGTTTCTCTAACTCATCTGACCACTAAGCTCAATTCTTTCTATATGTGCAACATGTGGACTGAATCTTTATTAGTACCATGAAACATCATGAAGACACCAATCCAATCATGGTTAACAAAGATAATAGAGAAAGAAATTACTTAGAAACAAACCCCATGGATTCTTTTGTATCTCCTCCTGAGGAGTCATTACAATGTATAATAATCAATTTCTCCCAACTAATGATCTATGATCAGATAGATACATGTGTACCATGTAACTGTTTTCTAAAATTCTGCCATCACATGCTCTCTCTGGCAGGAAGACTTCAAGGATGGGGCTCAGCTTAATGCCCTTTTACTTAACCACATTCTGACTTTTCCTACTTGGTTTTACCTAAGTCGCCAGGATCATATATTCCCAACAGGATTTCTTCTAACTTCATTTCCTTGTCTTTTCAGGACATGATATAGACTTAACATGTAACTAAATATCAGCAAAGCATCACAAATGAGGCATTTCTCGTGCCATCCTTCTAGAAGTATTGAGAGATATAAACTAGATGATGTAGGACATTTAGTTGAATTCAGAAAATTTTGAATGACGAGACCCAAAATGAAGTCATTAATGGGTAGAGATCAATTTGGACAGTGATTTTTAGTAGAAGCCCCCAGGGATCTTACTTGACCCTATGGTCTTTAACATTTTCATTATTGAGTTGGATAAAGACGTGTCTAGAGTGACACAATGTTTGGAGGTGCAGCTAGTATATTAAATGACATGGTTAGGATTCAAATGCTTACAACGGACTAGAAAGATACTGAATAAGGACCAAATTTAGTAAGAGATATTTATATAGATAAAGTCCTATATTTGTGCTAAAAAGAATTAGCTTTACAAAGATAGAAAAGGTGTGTCTGGTCAATAAATCTTGTGATAAAAAGAAGTGACAATTCTAACAGACCAAAATGAGTCAATGCTCTGATACGGAAGTACTCCTTCCCCCTTAAAAGTCAGCGTAGCCTTGGGCTCCATTAAGAAAAGTACCTTGTATGGAATGGAGGAGATGATAATCCCATTGTTCTGCCTTGGCCAGACCACATTAAGATTACTGTGTTCTGTCCCGGGAACTACATTTTGGAAAAGATATTGATAAGCAGAAGAATATCCAGGAGAAACCAAGATATTAAGAGAACTTGGGACCTTGCTCTAAGAGGAGCAAACTAAAGATTTTTTTTCCCCCAGGAGAATAGAAGGCCTAAGAAAGGACTTGGTAACTGTCACTGAGTATTTGAAAGCCTGTCACGTGAAAGAGAGATTTGACCTATTTTGCTCAGGCCCCTGAGGGTGGAACTGGGAATGAGGAGTGGAAATAGCAGAGGCAGATTTAGGATCAATGTAAGGAAAAACTTCGTGACGATTAGAGCTTTCTGAAACTGGAATAGGTTCCTCTGTGTGAGAGTGGGTTTCCCCCCACTAGAGATTTTCAAGGGAAGATTGAGTAAGGTAGAAAAGTGGTTTTGTTCAAGTACAGATTGGATTGCAAGCCCTGTGAGATCCTTCGCAATGCTATGATTCTGATTTTTCCCATCTCATTCTTATTCCCATTCCCACCTTCTCAATCTAGACTTTACTCTTTTGATCAAGCTGTTAGTTGACTATTAATTGTAGACTAGTCCATTTATCTCTTGTTTCTTTTGGAGAAATATTTTTGCTTTTCTACAATGGCACAAAAAAAAAATTCACCTTTTCCCTTAAAGAAAAATCTGGGAAGAGGCATTTGTGTTTCCTGGGTAACGTTGGAAATTTACTGGCTTCTTTGAAAATTGATTCCTTTGTTTGTAAACTCCTTGAGGACGGGGGCTGTATTTTGTCTCTTTTTGTATTCCCAACACTTAACACAGTGCCTGGCATATAGTAGGTGTGTAATAAATTTTTATCAATTAATTGTTTCCTCATTGACTTGACATCACAGAATAAGAAACCATGGGCCATGGACAACATGGCCATTCTTTGACACTAAAATTATATGCACATAAAAAAAAAAAATAATCTTCCTGTTTTCCTCATTCCAGTCTCCTGCCTGGTGGAGCCAAAGTGGTCTCCTTGCCCGAGCTGCTTGTTTTCCAGTTGGCATATTGGCATCTGCATAGAACTCTTTTCCCAAGAACTAAAAATAATTTTGATGGTGAACAAAATAGATCTTTCTTTTCCACTTATTGTTTGATATTGAGTGTGTTTTTTTCCATTTAGTGACTCTTAATTTCTTCTATCCTAGACTTTCAGATTTTCTGAAATAGGATTTTAAAGTCAATGTGTGAAAGTTCTACACTTATTTTTTTTTAAATCTATATTTCAAGCCCTTTATCCTCAGGTAAATGTGAGAAGTACTGTATTTTTTCCAGCAATTATAGCAAATCATAGCCAGGTTTACCACATGGCATTTATTCATCACAGCTGGGTTTTCCTTGATTATGTTAATCGCCCAGTGAATGAGTAAAGGTCATTTCATTTCAATCACATTTATTAATCACTCACATTTTATACTCATTAACATTTTCCCTATTTACATCAAGCTGGTCTCCTAAGTGATTCTATCAGGGCTATTAAGATGTTAATGTCAAATCTGGCTGCATTAACAGAAGTACTCACTGAAGGTGTCAGGAGGAAGTACAACATTTTTTCTTCTAAATTATATTTGTTTTCATTTGGTGATTATTAAATATCAAGGTCAAGAACAATAATAGGTCAAATGATAGAAAGATTAGTTGGTACCTGAGAGAAAAATCCTCTCTTTTTTAAAAAAAAATTATCGCCTGTGTATCTGAATTACTAGATTTATTATCATATGCGAGCTTATAATTGGAGGAATTGATTCCCATGTAAGCACAGCTGTTGTCAATATATAGACACAGAAAAATTTGGGGACTAGGAACTGGGCATGTTCTAGCAACATTAATTGCTTGCTGACCCATTTCCATATATGTGATACCCCAACATATGAAGTACTAAACAAAATCTTTGAGTAAATATTAACCTATTTACTACCTCTATAGCATGCTTGAGCATCTAGAAAGAGGTTTGAGAAAGCTCAGATTTACATCAGAAATTTAAGCCATGAGGAAACTTAATTGTACCTTTGTTCTTTGTTTCACCATGAATCACTTTATGAACTAATGATCATCTGTGCACAGAGGTGATTTCCTTTTATAAATAAATGTTTAAAGATTGTCTCACAAAAAAAGAAAGAAAAAAATAGTACCTTTCATGTATAAAAAAGAAAATCCTGTAAGTCATTTGTTTCAGCACCCCATGATTTAAACAAATGACCAAACAATTAGTAAAGTCTGTTTTGAAATACAAATCTGAAGAAATTTATCATCCTTTATCTCCAGCTTTCCTGAGGCCTAGGTTAACTGTAATATTTGTATTGATATTAATATAGATAGAGGTATAGATAGATTTAGATATATAGGCTTTTATATCTTATCTGTATCTATGTTTTTGGGCAGCTAGATGGTATAGTGGATAGAGTGCTGGGTCTGCAATCAGGAAATCTCATCTTCATGAGTTTAAATCTGGCCTCAGACACTTATTAGCTGGGTGACCCCGGGCAAGTCATTTCATCCTGCTTGCCTCAGTTTCCTTATCTATAAACTGAACTGGAGAAGGAAATGGCAACCCATTCCAATATCTTTGCCAGGAAAACCCAAAATGAGGTCACAGAGAGTCAGACACAATTGAAACGACTGAACAACAAAATCTATATTTATAGATACAGATATAGATATATAATCTCACTTGGACATAAGGTGTGTGTGTGTGTGTGTGTGTGTGTGTGTGTGTGATTTCATACTTTTATTTATAACAATATAGTTAGAATTTTTGGCTTAGATTCTTAAAATCTAGCCACTGCTCGGATTCTTATAATCTAGCCAATAGCTTAGTAATGTTTAGACTCCTTAAAAGTCTATCCAATATGACGATGTTCTAATAAACCTTGTCTTTGGCTGAAAGAAGGCTTGGGTCGAATTCTTTTGGGCAGGACCTGCATGTTGTGATTTTTGGGGTCCCAGCACCCCTAAACCTCAACATTTTGGTGACCCGTACGGGAAACTGCCTAACCCCAAGTTCTTCTCCAGCCAAGACTGGAAGGTATGTAAGCCTCTCCTCCTCCTTTCTTGCTCTACAGTTGGGGTAGCTCTTCAAGCACCAAGGCTTGGATGTGCTTTTTGGGCAGTTTTGAGGCTGTCTTGCACTCAGCCTGATGCTCTCAGGTTCTCTGTCCACTGTGTTGGTTTGAGGTCATGGACCTGGGTACACCTTCCACAGCATAGAGGTCAAGGACGGATGCCCTATCTGGAAGTGTATGACCAATTCTGTCAATTCTCTTGGTGCTAGGGGATTGGGGAAAACTGCAGTGCTTTTTGGTTCCCTGAGGCTTAGTTACTCCCTTCCCTCTACACCCCTGAATCCTTTATGGAACTTACAGTGAAAAGTTAGAACAGCTGAAAATATCTTGGCAGATTCTGGAGGTTTTGTGATTGATCATTAAGGAGTTTTGAAACGCTTCCTTACAACCCTGGTCCCTCCTTTCTCCCACTCCCTTCCCTTGAATCAAGAGGGTATCTGTTAACCCCTCTCATAGGAGAAGAAAGTTTCACCCTTTCCACCTGGATTTTGCCCTCCCCCATCTGGCCTTGGGTCCTGGGGAAACCTTTGTCTGGAAGCATCATCCAGGTTCAGCACACCCTGCTCAATCCTGGTCTCTGAACTTGGGTAAGCACGCTCTTTTAAAGTTGTAGTTTTAACTGTTAATGATAAGATGTTGATTCTCTGTGTAAAGTAATCTGGAAATGAATTCAACAACCTGATTGGTAATGAGTTTGTTTCAAGTTTCAAATTAGTGAACTTTTTGTATCAGTTATGTCAAGCACCTTTTCATAATTTGGTTACTGCTAAAATAATTCGGCTATTGTTGGTTATTGTTTTAATGTGTAAACTAGCCAAAAAGCTTGTTTGGGTTATGGCTTGCTGAGAATTTGCAATATAGAAATCTCTAATGACTGACTTTTTACACCAGGACAAATTTAAGTTTGAGTTGTAAATCCTGGAAAAGTTTTTCCTAAGCTATGATTAGTGAAACTTGCTGTGTGAGGTAAAAGCTCATAGGATTTTATTTTGAGTTGTCTGATGGATCATAATAATCCGTTGATAATCAATAATCCACCATCTGAGAGAAATGCCACAAGCTACTCAGAGAATGTGATACTGGTGGGAAGTCAGCATCGGGAAAAGCTGAGAGGACAATTTTAGCCTCAGTCTAGGATGGGAGCCTTCTGGTTCAGTTTCCCCATTATGTTCCCTTGAAAAGGAATGTTACCCATCTGGCTATTCCTGAGTCTGGCTATGAGGCGGATTTGATATTGCATGGTTGGAAAACTGAATTATCTGAATCCAAACAGAGTTAAGGATGTTTTTTCCTCTCCTATTAGGGCCCTAAATCTAGTCCCTGCTTTATATCTGGGCCCTACAGTCCTTTCTGTCAAATTTGTGTCTTCCAGACTACAGGCCATTCACCTACGATTGGTAGCAAACAGCAAGTACCAGATAATGTCCCCCCATTGTTCCCCGGATGCAGCCCGTGCTTGGTTCCAGTCAACCTCCTCTTTGGGACCCCCTCCAGGCAGAGACCGCTCTATACCCCTTGCCAGCAGGAAGCACTTTCAGAAGCCACGACCTTCTCCCCTTACCAGAAAAGAATTTGATCCCTATTTATTTGAGCCAGAATGATGAGAATGAGATCTAGACTGCAAAAAGGAAAAACCCTGAACTTTCCCCCATGGCCAAATCTCTGGCATTCCCCTGAGGCTATAATCCCATCAATTGGCCTTTCATTGTGGCTACACCCAATCTCCCAATTCTCTGTTAACCTTAACTTAGTTTAACTCTACCTCCCTATGGCCCCAGGCTACTTCCCACCCTTAATCCTATCTAGGCTTCCTTCTCCCTTGGCCAAGTGGTCCAGGTCCCAGGAGTTCTATTACCTCATAGACTACTTGGCCACTCCTAGATCCCTCCCATAGTTTTTCTGTATATAAGGTCCATCTTGTCCCAATTAAGATGCTCAGATTCTTAAAATCTAGCCAATAGCTTACTAATGTTCAGACTCCTTAAGAGTCTGTCCAATATGACGGATGTTCTAATAAACCTTGTCTTTGGTCTGAAAAAAAAATTTTCAAAATCGTCTTTTGCAAGGACATAAGAGGGGTGTGTGTGTGTGTGTGTGTGAGTGTGTGTGTGTGTGAGTGTGTGTGGTTTCTCTTCATTTTCCTAGTGTGGATTCTTAATGAACATACTTGAACCTCCCTGTCCAAAGCACAGTTTGTTTAGCATTTTAGTTAATTTTTTCACTAATGGTAGGGAAATATGAACAGGAAGTGTCATTCACCTCCACTTCCCAATGACTCCCTATAAACCAAGAAAAACACTCTGAAGGGCTGAGAGAATAAAGGAACACCAAAAATCTAGATCAGATATTTGGGGGAAAGGAGAGATCCATTAGACAGGATGTCCCTTTCCAATTTGTGGGGCCAGAGAACTGTCTATAGACCATAGAACTTTCTGTTGGGTTCAGAGGCTTGGGAACAGAATCACCAAAAGGAGCCCAATGGTATGTATTACTTAAAAAAAGTCAATTGCCAAGAAGAATGTTCAGTTTTCAAAGATATTATTTACCTTTAACATATACACTCCTACATGCCCTAATTACTGTTTATTCTTCTCTTAGCAAATTACTTTAGTTTCACTGATATGAGATAAATAGATCCTTAAAATATAACCTACGACTAAGTATGCCTTCGTATCTGTTAGCTTATAGTAATGAAAGTATGTAACCCTGGAAACAGAAAATAAAATTTTTGCAATATCAAATGGGAAATGTTTCTATTTATGTTTTTAAAATAAGATATTTTGAAGAAACGATTAAATTCACATTAGTTACCAATTTTTTTTTTGCTGCCATTCAAGCAAAAATCCAATTATTTTCTTTTACATGGCCTACATTATGCTCAAACTGTTCTTTTTCTTTTCTTCTTTTGTATAACTAGTCCTTGCATCCCTGCATCTGAATCTTTGCAAAGACTTTTCCTCTCCCCTCCCTGCCCCAATCCGGATGATACCCTCTTTGTCTCTGCCTTTTAGAATCATTAGCTTCCTCCAAGGCTCAGCGCAGTTGCCACCTCCTATGCGAAGCTTCTGAAGACCTTCTTCCCCTAGTTGTTAGTGTATTCTCCCTCCCCGAACTATCTTGAACTTCCTTTTCTTTCTACATATGGTCTCTGTCAGTAGGATATAAGCTCTTTTGGGGTTGGGACTATTTTTTGTCTTTGATATCATTGCTTTGTATATTGTAAAACACTTAATAAATGCTTGGGCAATTGGATTGAACCAAATGAGATAAGTATCCCTGTGTGTGTGTGTGTGTGTGTGTGTGTGTGTGTGTGTGTGTGTATATGTCCAGATGATAAACTAAACTTACAGATACAAGCCAAGACCACTGATTCAGGCCCTTCAAGAAACTGCCCAGGGACTCCTGATGCCATTCCATTGGATTCATCACAGACTGAACAGACCCAGCAAATAGGTTAAGCATAGCTCCCTGGAAATGCTTTGATAAATACTGCAACCAATACTGAACTACTTTTTATGTTTCCTTTGATCTCTTGGCTATTTTCCCAGAGATTGTCACCTCCTTCTGCCCTCCTTAAAATGCTTCTTCGAGTACAAATGTAGAACTTACAAGTCAGAAGGGCCGGATGCTGACTGCAAGGAAGGGAAAACTTACCTTATCTTATAGTCTCTGGTGTCTGTCTACTACATTTAGTTCAGATCACACAACAGTGAAAACCCAAACCTGAAGCTAGATCAATTATAGAAGGAGGATGAAGAACTGGCAGAAGGGGTAGGGAGAAGACAGAAGCCTCTTGAGGGGAAACTGCAAAATGATTTTTTTTCCTCCTTTAAGGCCCACCATTTCTACCTTTACCACCACTTTTTAGAGATTTTTTCATTCATGCCATTAGCTGGAAACAATGAACATTTATTAAGTAACTACTACGCTAACAATTGGGGTACAAGAATAAATAAGCAGAATTAACAGAACAAAATACGGAATAATTACAATAATACAAAGGAAAACAAAACTAAAATGTATCACAATTCATATCAATGCAGTAATCAATCCTGACCTCAGAGAACTGATGATGAAACATACTATACCTTTCCTTTCAATAGAGAGGTGAGGTATGGGTACAGGCTAGGGTATGTGGTCAGATATGATTTTTGTGATGGTTTGTTTTATTTAATCATGCTTTCTTATTAAAAAAGAGACTACTTCAGGGATGAGCAGTGACATTGGGATGTGACACTAATTTCTTAAAACTAGCCAATAACACTTAAAAAAAAGAGTATTAGGTCAGAGGTAGGGTTAAGATGGCAAAGTAACAGAAGCAGTAAAGCAATTCCCCTTCCCCAAAAAAGTCCTCCAAAAATAATAAGAAAATACATCAGATTGAATCCTGATAGGGATATCTAAGAAAAACTAACAGCAAGTCATTTATCCATCCCAGGCCAGAATTAGGAGACAAACAGAGAGGTCTGTGGACAGTGGAGAAACAACTGGACCGAGCATTCCAGAACACAGAGAGAGATTATATACCAGCGCACGAAGCGTTTCCAGAAAAATAGTAGGGCATTATGAGAGGAAAAAGTTCCAATTGGCAGAATTTTTTTGCCCACCACCCAGTCCCACATCATAGGTCTAGGGTGGCCTGAAAATGGAACTTGCACCCAGTACTGGCATTCGCAAATAAAGTGGTACCAGGCTCTAGCAGACCACCAAGAGAGGAGCAAGTTTAGAAGCAAGCAGTGGCAATGCAGCTTAGATACCAGCAATAAGACAAGAGGAAGGAATTCAAGGAATAAAGACAGGTAAAGAGGAGATAAAACTATCTCTGTTTGCTGATATGATGGTTTACTTGGGAAAAGATATTAACGGAGACAACTAATAGCTTTAGCAAAATTCCAGGATACAAAACAAATCCTCAAAAATGTATAAAATTTCTATATAATAACAAACACAAGAAGCAATAATAGAAAGAGAAATCCCATTCCAAATAACTACTAAAATGTCTGGGGATCAATGTCCCCAAGTACCTAAAAGACTTGTATAGATTCGTTTACAAAGCACTCCTTAAATAAATAAAAAAGACCTAAATATCTGGAGGAATATTCAGTGCTCATGGCCAATACAATAAAAATGATAATAATACCAAAATTAGTTTCTACTTTAATGTTATACCAGCCTAATTATCAAGAGAATACTTTATAGAGCTTGATAAAATGACAAAATTCATTTGGAAAAACTGAAGATCTAGACTATCAAGGGAAAGGATGAAAAGAAGTAAGGATGAAGGGAAAATAGCACTCCCAGGCCTCAAACTATAGTATTGATGACCAGCAGTAATTAAAAAAGAAACTGGTATTGATTAGAGAACAGACAATGGAAGATCAGACACAGACAAGACAAAGAAGACAGACAAAGAAAGATCCATGGAATAAACTAGACAAGGGAGATTCAGAAACAATAGAACTCAATAGTTTATTGTTTGACAAAGTGGAAAACATAAATTACCTAGGGGAAAACTCCCTACTTGATAAAAATTTTTGGGAAAACTAGAAAACAATCTGACCAAAATTAGGCTTAGACCAAATATGTATATCATATTCCACAATACATTCTAAATGGATATGTGACCTTAATATTAAAGATCATTCTATTAAAAAAAAACAACCCTTTCACAGTGGTGGGTAAGAGATGTAACCTTAACTACAGAAGAGATAGAGAGAATTGGAAAATTAAAAAAAATACATATCTTTGATTACTTGAAGCTGAAGGCTTCTGCACAGACAATATTAATGTATCTAGGATAAGAAGGGAAATGATTGAATGGGAAAAAAAATCTTTGTATTAAACTTTTTCTGATAAGGGTTTGGTATTCAAGACATATAAACAATTTATGTATATAGCAACATATATGTATATAAACACACGCACACACACACACATATATATATACACATGAATGTAATGGAATACTACTGTGCTGTAAGAAATGATGTGTGTAATGAAGCATGGAAAGATCTATATGAACTGATGCAGAGCTAAGAAAACAGTATACTCAGTACTTAAAACAATGTACATGGAAATAACAACACACAAAAAATCAAAAGTAAATATAACAAAATTATAAAGATCAAGAGGAACTCAAAGAGATGAGAAGACACCCCCCCCACACACACACACCTTACTTCTTCATGGAAGTGGGAGGTCTACAGCTATTACATGTCTCAATATATTGATCAGCTGTGCTGACTTTTTATTCTTCCTAAAATATTGTCATTTGGGATGGTTCTTAGGGAGTAGGAATGGGAGGGATACGTGGGATACTACCATGATGTAAGAAACAGAAAATCTCAATAAAACTTATTTTTAAAAAAGTATCATTGGGCTATTCAAAAATGGAAATAATCCACCAGTCATTTCCTGGAAGAAACCCCAAAATGAAAATTCCCATGAACATTATAGCCAAAATCCAGAGTTTCCAGGTCGAAGAAGAAAACACTACAAGCAGTCAGAAAGAAAGAATTCAAGTGCTGAAGAAAACAGTCAATTTTACACATGATTTAGCAGCCACAATTACCAAGAAGTAGAGAACTTGGAATATGATATTCTACAAGGCAAAAGATAAAGGCTTACAGCTAAGAATAACTTAACCAGAAAAACTGAGTGTAATCTGACCAGGGTAAAAATGAATTTTTAGTGAAATAGAAGATTTGTAAGCATTCCTAATGAAAAAAACAGAGATGTGTAAAAACTTTGAAGTTCAAACACAAGGATTAAGAGAAAGATTAAAAAAGCAAATGTGAATAAGCAATGTATAGGACTAAAAATAATAAAATGCTTACATTCAGATATGGCAAGATGATGTACATGTCTCCTCTCAATCTTATCTGCACCAGGGGTCATAGAGGAAGTCTAATTAGACAAGAACTGTGAATGGTTCTGTTATGTCTTCATCTTAAGGGAAGAAGTGAAATAGAGGGCAATATGCTGGGGAAGGGAAAAGAAGGTTAAGGACAATTATCTCACATAATCAGGGTGTTAAAGTAGACAAAGAAAAGGAAGTGTTGCAGGATGGGAAGTGGCTGATACTTCAAATTCATTCTTCTCTGAACTGGTCAGAGGAGGGAAAAATGCTTACATGAATACCTATAAATCAGTTCACAGGAAAGCAAGGAGGGAAGGGGGAATTAGAAGGAGGTTAGATTAAGGGAGAGATTAGTTCTAAGCACAACAAACTAAGGATATACAAAAAAATATTTATAGCTTTTCTGAGGTGAAAAGAATGACAATATGAAAATTATATAGGAATCATTAATTGGAGAATGGTGAACAAATTATGGTGTGTAGTACAGTGGAATGGGATGGAATACTATTGTGCCATGAGAAATAATGAAGGGAAGGAGATGGCTTCAGAGAAACCTGGGAAGATTTGTATGAACTGATGCATAATGAAATGAACAGAAACAGGAGAACAATTTATACAATGGCAACAATATGGTAAAGACAAATAACTTTCAAAGGATTAGGGATTCTGATTAATGTAATCACTAACCATGATTCCAAAGGACTAGTCATAAAACATGTTAAGCACCTCCTGATATAGAGGTGAAGGACTCAAGAGTTTAGAATGAGACATGCATATATACATATACATATATATACATATATGTATACACACTTATACATACATACACACATACATATATTTGGACATTGCCAATGTGGAAATTTGTTTTTCTTGACTATATACATTAATAACACGGCCTTTGTTTTTATTTTATTCTCAACTGGGGATGGAGGTAAGTGGGAAGGAGAGAAAGTAGATTGTTGCTGATTGAAAAAAGTGAATGTAATTTAAAAAAACATCAAGTCTATGGAATATATAACATCATATTCATCTCATGCATCCAAGTCCAAAATAATGGACTACTTAATAAGCAAAAAAAGAATATTTTTGAAATAATTTACTCACTTGAAATTTAACCCATTTTCACCTTTGCCTTGATTAACAAAATGAACACACTAATGTTAGTTTTTACTGTGTTCAAAATAGATTAATTTCTCAGCTACATATATCTAGTCAAAGATTAAGATTTTATAAGGAAGTGTTAATATAAATCTGTAGGTTAAAAAGATATACTTGGAAAACATACCATTTGATTTCTAAGTGGTTAGAGAAAGAAAATGTCAGATCATGATTAAATCATTATTTAATAACCTAACACGATAATAAAACCATTTGCCAAGGTGATATATAAATACAAGGTATTCTATTATGATAGCTTATTTCCATGACTACCTGATCTTTTCCCCACTTCAAAAGTACTTACCTTTAAATATTCTTGCAACGGGATTCTTACAAAAGACACTCTTCATATTTAATGAGAAATCACTAATTATAGTAGCTAGTAGAACTGAGGCACCACACTATTTTTGGTCTTAAGTGATTTTAAAAAGTTGTCATTTATCTCTTATAAATGGAACTAAGACTTTATTGCATCCTGAAGAATGTATGTCAAATGTAGGACCATCCTATGTCATCTTTTATTCAATCTGGTTCCTTGACCTTATCTTGGTGAGGTAAACTCTCATATTCAAAACCTGAAGGTGTCAAGAGAAGCAAGAATATAGAAAAGAGGGGAAAGAGGAGAAGAATTCTATCTAGTAACCACTAATATTTACATCTTTTAGTCTATCATTGCTTCTGATCTTGATATTTAATAATCACCAAATGAAGACAAATACAATTTAGAAGAAAAGACTAATGTAATTCTCAAAACCTTCACTGATGATAGATTATTCCAATACTTCAAAATACCCATTCTGATTTTTCAATTTGGTAGGAGAAGGGGAACCATCTTGATACTTATTTTACCATGGCTGACTGTAGTCCTGGAATCTTTTGGTCCATCTAATTCTGTCCTTTAGGTGTAAATTTATTCACAACCTTGGGATTATATTGGGTTGCATTTCAAAGAAATAAATTCAGATCAGAGAGTGGGTAATTTCTGTTTGCTGGAATAATAGCAACTGCACATATATTATTTTTTCACAATGTTTGTTCAATGTTATGTGGTCTGGTCTTAACCTATCTTATCAACTTTATTTCCCACTTTATGTACCATTCTTTCCTCCAGTCATAGTGAACATCTTACTGTTCCCGGAACATACCTTAGCTGTGGTACCTCTGGACCCAAGTTCACACTGGAATGCCTCCATCTGGAATATCCTTTTCTTCCTCATTTCCCTCTTCTCTGCCTGTCAAAATCCTAACTATTTATCAAAAACTAAATTAAACACCACTGTTACCATGTATTCTGTCCTGACTAGTAATCTCTCCCACCTCAGATGACGCTGCTGGTCCCCTTACTATGTGTTTATCACGTTCTCCCATGGATTATATTTATTTGTGTCACTGTACTTATTTATAAGCTCCTTGATGATAGAATCTTGTTCATCTCTGCATTTCACATAGTGCTTAGCCCATTTTCTTGCGCATAGTTCAATAAATGATTGTTCAAATGGATTAAAACAAGAACTGCTTAATGATAGTGCATGCAGGCCACACAGGGAGTTGATCTCTGAGACGTGGTCCTTAGGAGAAGGAAATACCATTAATGTTCTTTGCATGTTCTACCTTGCTAATGACTCATCTCTCTGGTCCAACCTCTTTCAAGCTTGAAAGACTGAAACATGGTGGTCCATTTTTTTTGCTTTGTTTTTGATTCAGACACAGCAACCTGACTTGGGCCTTTTAGGTTGTTATTTTGTATTTTAACTAAGTCCTATTTGTTACCTATGCTCTTTCTGGATCTTGATCTTTGTGTCTCTGATTCCGGCTTGCTGAATTGGCCCTTTTCTGCGATTGCTCGCTAAAAATAGTGGCCATTCTTAACTTCAAAGGACTGAATTTTGATTTCCATGCTAAAGATCTTCACTTGGTCCTTGTCTACTGAATATAGTCATAGGACTTTGGGATTTTAGAGCTGGAAGGGACCTTGGAGATTATCTAATCAAAGCCCTCATTTTATATTCAGGGAAACTGAGGCCGGAGAGGGAAAATAACTTGTCCAAGGTAGAAAGTACAGCTTGAATCTGATTAGTTTGAGCAATGAATCCCCTGAAGGAGTCACATTATTGGAATTTACACTGTGTATTTCCACTTGGTTGGATCAAGTACCATATTGTACATAATTATGATTTAGAATAGTATGAATTTGAGCACATGTGACCACTTCAGAGGAGTCATTCTTACTAATCAGGACCTAGCTGTAGCAAAGACAGGACTCAGATCCAGGTCCTCTGCTGCTGTCTTACATTATAGGGTTATCTGGCAGCATTATCTTTATGCTAATATATCCTGAAAATTGAATCTATTTTTTTTTGTTTGTAAAAACAACCGTATGAATAGCACATTGGGACAGGTATGTATCTTTATTTGAAAAAATTAATCACTACTACTTTGAACCCAAATGGTTTTTAGGTGACTTATAGCAACAACAACAACAAAAATATCACACCTTTTAGTGATTAAGATCAATTGCATGCCGAATGAACACAGAGAAACCTATCCTTTAACAGGGTAATGCTTACATTTTCTTATAACATAGTAGATCCTTTGGTAGGAAGCTTTGCTCTAATGGAAAGACCTGGTTTTGAGACCTGACCTTGCCACTCACTTGTGACCTTTCTTGAGTTACATAAATTTTCTGAACCTGTTGCTTCATCTGTAAAATGAAGATAATAATATTACTATTGAACTTCTATCCAGAACTGTTGTGAAGACCAAGTGAAAGAATGCATATCAAATACTCTTTAAATGTCAGCTATTTTAATTATTATCCTTTAGGACTCTTTTGTATGAGCCCTTTTCTATAATGACTATTAAATTATTTTGGCTTAGCCAAATGGTTGTCCTACTGGAAAACATACTGGAAAATATTTTTCCTTTTTTAGTGCCAAGTAGCAACCCAAACCTGTCAGTCTGATGGAATTTTAAAAGCTGTGTAAGCTAAGGAATATGCTTTGCCTTGTGCTTTGTTCTTAGGAATAAGAACTCTGATTTCAGTCTGCTTCTGCTGAGAAAAGCCATTCTTGGTCGGATGAAATTTGTTAGTGGAATTGAAGCCAATTGAACCACAGTGGTATCCTTAATTAGTGAAAGCACATTGAAAAACAGCCTCATGATTTTAAGTTCTGTGAAGTATGTGAAAAGAAAGGAAAGCAAAGGCAAAGAAGGGGAGAGAAATATCTGCAACACTAGACCATTATCTTCATAGGAGAGGGGTGTGTGTGTGTGTGTGTGTGTGTGAAGCCAAAGATATTTTTGAAACTCTTCATAATGGAACATATGTGCATACCATTAAATTTCATGAGTGGGCTATTTGCATTTCCAAATTTCTCACTCTTTATCTGGTTGGCAGGTATGTAACTTTTTTAAAAATTCTAAAAAATCAAGTTGTTAGTCTCTTTGGAGTTACTCTGGGTTATTATAGCTTGAAGACATATATGAAAAGTGAACTCTCTCTTTGCAGGATGTCAATGAGATGAGTGGAATACTTGCAAGCATTTTGGGTACTGCCATATTAAGTTTCCTTCAGGATCTTTTATATTTTCCTTTATTTTGTAAAAAATTTCCTTAGAGTACCTAATAATGAACAACATAGTGCCATCTAGTGTGGGAAAAAATGCCAAAAAAAAAAAAAAGAAAGAAAAAAATGATGTTTTGATCATGATTTAATGCCCTATCAAAAACACTTAATGAATTAATCCTAAATTGGAAACATTCTCTCTTCTCCAGCCTCATGGATATGTGCTTATGAGGAATCTGCCCTGCTGTCTAAGCCTATAAAAGAGTCTATTTCAAGACTGCATTTGAACAAATGAAATCTTTCATTTTGTGTGACTAGGATTTTTCAACTGATAAAAGAGGTTTAACAGAGAGGGTGACTCATCTATTTTGATGTCACTTGCATAACCTATTTTGTCATGTTGACCATTGATCAAGGAACTCATCAAGAGTGGCTAATTAGTAAGCTGTTGACCCTTTGACCTTTTTATATACAAGAGCAAGGGCTAGCAGAATAGATGGTTGCCTAGACAATGTTATTTAAGAGATCCTTGTGAAGATCCTCTAGGAAAAAACAAAAACAAAAACAAAAGCAAATATGAACCTCACTTGTCTGTTCAACTTCCCCTGCTTAAAAACTCCCTCCTTTAGATATTCATTTCATTAGGTTAAAGGGTTCTTAAATATTCTTGTATTCAGGAATCTTCTTTTAAAATGCAATAGAAATACATTTAGGAATGCTGGTACATTAAGCTAGTTGTGTTTTATATGAATTAGTTGATCAAATATTACCAAGTTAGTAACCTTTAGTTATAGACAGATATACACATGCATATATGAAATACATACATATGATATGTATGTGTACGTACATATGAATGTATATATACATATGAAATACATACATATGATACACAGTATATATAACTAGGTACATATACATATATGTATACATATGTATACATATATACATATTTACACACAGGTATAGCTATCTATCTGTATATATAGCATTTACCTAGTAACATTCATGTTCTCTCCCCCATTCGAATAAATGCTCTTGAATAGCAGAGACTAGTTTTGCCTTTTCTTGTTTCCCCAGCACTCAGCACAATGCCTGGAGGTTAGTAAGGGCTTGATAAATGCTTGGTGATGGACTAGCTAGTAAAAAAGAACTTTTTACATATTTTGGAGCTTAGAAAATATTCAGCCCAGCCTCCAACACCCTTTGTTGTACTGCACTCTACACTGATAATTGATTTCCAGAACTGTGACTTTGAAGTACTCCAAGATCCTCAATAATCAAGGGAAGTTGAATCATATTCATTATTGTACTTAGGCAGAAAACTAGATTAATACCTCTTAGAAATAATTTAACCAATAAATGTTGAAATAAAAATGATTTTTACTTACCTTTTAGGTAAACTTTAATTAATCAGAGGTCTTTATTTTCCAAGCGGTTTGGATCTTGGGAGTTTTAGAACATTAAATCTGTTTCTCTATTTGACATATAGTCATTTTTAATTACAGCCTTCCCTCTCTCCCCACAAGAATATAATTTGAGATAGAAGAGAAGAACAAAGTTAAAACTAGTCATATTCATGTACCTGGGATCCCTTCTATGTTTAAAGATATGATCTGATGAATCATGGCAACCCAGCAGAGACCTCACAATTATTCTAATCCAGATCCATTATTTTATTGATGAGGAAACTGAGGTCCAAGGAAGTTCAGTGACCAGCCCAACAGTCACACAAGTAGAAACATTTAGTTGTTGGGATTTCTTCCCTTTCCTTATTGACTTAATACAACAAATGTGATTGCTAACCACACAACCTATATACACAACTGAACCACAGAAAATTAAAAAGACAGTCTGTATCTATGTATGAGACATCAAGAAGTTGTTTTCTTGAAGGAAAATGATGCAATGTGGTCCTTTCCATTTACATATTAATGACAACAACATCACTGCTTTTAAAAGGCACTTTGGTGAAGAGTGCTGGGCATAACAAGATGGTGCCAGTAATAGAGACTGGACACCAATTACTCAGAACAATGGAGAGTGCTCTGAGCTCTGAAACAAATAGAATCCCAAGAGACTAAGGCAACAAAGAAAATCTTTGCAACAAAAACCTTTCTTTAGTGTTCAAAGAATCTATAAGGCTAAAAGGGTCGCTAGACATCATGTTGTGCAGCCTCTTGAATTTAGGCAGGTATAGATGAAGCATGGAAAGAGTGCTGGATTCAGAGATGAAAGATGTTTCTAAATTCTGCCACCGTTCATATTACTGTGTTATCTTGGACAAGTCATTTAACCTCCCTGCACCTCAGTTTCTTCATTTGTAAGAAAGAAGGAGTTGTATTAGATTCTCTATAAGGCTCCTTCCTGGGGCAGGTAAATGGTGCAGTGGATAGAATACTGGGCCTGGAATCAGGAAGACTCATCTTTGTGAGTTCAAATATGGCCTCTGACACCCTGGGCAAGTCAATTGCCTTGGTTTCCTCCTCTGTAAAATGAGCTGGAGAAGGAAATGGCAAACCATTCCAGTAGCTTTGCCAAGAAAACCCCAAATGGGGTCATGAAGAGTTGGACATGACTGAAAAATGACTGAACAACAAGGCTTCTTCCAATTCAAAGTCTATGATACTCTATATGAAACATTCAGGTAGATGGTTGTCTAGTGTCTCCAAGAAAACTTCCAGGATGAAAATTTTACAATACCTCTTCATCAGTATTAATTCCTCAGTTAACATTCTCCCCATCTCTACACAGGTTGGTGATAATTTTCAAACCTAAGGACTAGAACAAGGGAGGGATGGAGGAAGGGAAAAGATGAAAAGAGAATGTAGAGTATTGATTTCAGTAAGAGAGTGAACCAGAAACCAAACACGTTCATCCTTTTACTTTTTCTCATATGTCAGGGGACATAAGGGAACTGTGGAAGAGAAGAAAAATATTGCATCCAAAAAGAATCCACCTATTAAAATTTAATACAATTAGGTCCTGATTAGTGCAAGTAATGAATCCTCTGAAGTAGGTCATATTATTCGAATTCACACTGCGTATTTCCATTGGACTGGAACCAACAACCATATTTTACATAACTATAACTTTGGATACTGCAAATCTGAATACTTGCAACCATGTTAGGGGATTCATTACTCACACTAATCGGCACCTAACTGTACACAGCCGAATCATACTGATTTGTAATGATGGTGATGAGTGTCCGGGGTAGATCACTGAAAATTTGGAACTTGTAGAATATTTTTCAAAATAAAATCAGTTTTATTATTTCTTGTATTACAAGGCCTATCTGTATTCCAAAACTAAATAGGCATATTGGTGTCTTTCATTTGGCAGCATTTTCACTTCTGCTGAGCACTGGCTGCCTGCCTTGATCAGCAATGGGAGGCATACAGCCAACTCCTACTCTCCCCATCTTGAACTTGATGACAGGGCAAAGCAAGGAGAGCAGCAGAGTTACAGAGACAGAACAAAGAAAAATACCATCTCCCAGGTTCCTATTAGTGGGACCCAAATTAACGAGGTTTTATTAATATCTTAATGTATATTTTTGAATGAATGGTTGCTTTGGCCATTTACTCAGATACCCTGTATTCTGGAAAATGTAATTTTATGTAATTTTTACTCCATACTAATGAATGCTCCCTTCTAACAAAACTGGGCTTACCAATATTAAATTATCTTAAGAATGAACTTATCAAAGTGGATAGAGGCACGGGCTCTGGAGTCAGGAGGACCTGAGTTCAAATCTAGCCTCAGACACGTGATACTTACTAGCTGTGTGACCCTGGGCAAGTCACTTAACCCCAGGAAAAAAAAAAGAATGTGCTTATCGAAATGTATTATCTACAGTATGACACATTTAATATAGTTCATCTAGATTTTAATGGCTTACTCATTATTAAGATTCATATTCATTATGTCTTTCTGAACATACTCCCTTATTCAGGCATAGAACTAGTTAAGAAATATCTTTATTTGTGTCGTGTTCTAAAGTTTACAAGGCACTTTGCAAATATTATATCATTTTAACTTTACAACAATTCTAGGAGGTAGATGCTACTATTACCCCCACTTTAAAATTTTTTTAAATATTATTTAAATTTTTCCCCAGTTACACATCAATAAAATTTTTAGCATTCCCTTTTACAAGATTTGGAGTTTCAAATTTTTCTCCCTCCTCCCCTCACCTCTCCTCTTCTGAAGATGATAGGCAGCTTGATATAGTTTATACATATTATCCCCACTGTACAGATGAAGAAACTGAGGTAGGCAGAAATTAGTTGACATACTCAGTATGTAGCAGTTTGGGGTTGGATTTGAACTCAGAGTTTCCTGACTCCAGTTGCAATGATTTTTTTACTGTACTATGTAGCTGCTTCAAGAAAGGCATTGAAGATCCAAGAAAATTCTGAAGGACTTATGATGAAAAGTGCTGTCCATCTACAGAGAAAAAAATGGTGGCGTCTGAATGCAAATTGAAGTATACTTTTTCTTTACTTCCTTTATTTTTCTTGTACTTTTTTTTTGTCTGTGTTTTCTTTCATATCACTACTTAAATGGAAATGTGGCATGACTACACGTGTATAAACTATGTCAAATCACTTGCATTCTCAATGGGGTGGGGAGAGGAAGGAAGGGAGAGAATTTGGAACTCAAAATTTGAAAAAAAAAGAATGTTAAAATTATTTTTACTTGTAATTGGGGGAAAATATTAAATTACAAAGAGAAAAAAAGAAAATCATTGAAACAAATGGGAGGAACCCACAATTATTGTTCTAAAACTCTTACAAATAGTTAATTCTCTTGCCTATTTTATATGATTGCCCTCCTGAGATACTATACAGATCTCATGAATTCACTTGTAATTCCCTTCTTCATAGGTAATATAAAAATTATCTTCAAGTAAAATCTCAAATTCCAAATCTCTGGAATATGTTTACTGGCTTTTAAAAGTTTCTTTCAACTTGCAAAATACCTAAATTTAAAACTGAAACAATCAATTTATTCTGTCTCTACCACTAGCTATGTGTGGGACTCTGGGCAAATCATTTAACCTCCTTTTCCTTCTCAATTAAATGACCTCTTGCTCAAAACTTTTGATCCTATTTTCCTAGTCCTGATTATTTAGAACACTGACTTTTACAACACATTTCAACTAAAAAAGTATTACCTACAATATTTATAAAACATTCACTTTAAGGCATATTATCTATATTATAATGGCTTACTCTATATTAAAATTTATTTTCTTTATGTCTTTCTTTCCATATGTCCTCATATAAAGCTCGCTAAGAAATACCACATTTCTTTCCATTGAAGGAGTATTTTGATTTTCTCTCTGATTTTGAATTTAATCAGAAAATTTTAAGAAAGTTAAATCAGTTACTAAGAAATGTTACAAATGAAAAAATGTCTTAATATTGTTATGTGCAATTATTATATCTCCAAATCATATTATATCATCAGAAATCAGAATAACACCATTATGCTCTGCAATTACAAGCTTTAGTGGGAACTTATCATGTGTTTACTGTAATTACATCATTTGACTAATTATAGCAATTATGTCATTTAGTGGTTTAATCTTTAGCTGTGAATCCCATTGATTTGGTGGGCTTTCTCAATAATTCAATGGGGTTTTGTGTCATGAAATTTGGTGAATATAGGAGCTGAGTCTACTTTACTGAGATTGTATTTTTCTACCTTCCATACAATATAGCTTCAAACTTTGGGAATGGCTAGGAAGTTGATAGGTATTTGTGAATGTTGCTAAATCATAAAGACTTAAATGGGGCCAGATGGTCTTATCCTTTCCTCATTTAAGAAGGAAGCTATAACAAAAGACACCTACTAGGAACAGACATCAAAGGCTGTGGAAAGTAGTAGTTGCCTCTGTAAAGAGCCTTAGTGCCCAGGGATGAGGGAAGATGGGATGAGATACAGTATGGTGCAAAGTGTAGGAGTGAACTATGGAACTATGACTGTCTTTCCACTATATTAACAGACTGATATAACTGACTGCTTGCTCAGTTGAGATGAGAAGTCAATTTTGTAATCCAGGAAAAAAAAAAAAACATACACACATAACAGTCTCTTTGATTTAGCCTCCTATACCCTCTTCAAATGAATTAGCTATTTGTATAATTGAATTGGTCAAATAACACTGGAATCATCAAGACAGCAGCATACTCTAGAGCTATGTTACAAACACTAACCACTTTCATGCATTGGAATAACTATTGATTATAAAATTAAATATGTTACAGTCAGGATTCTGGAATCTCTTGATGTGTACCATCTTTGGCTAGATTTTCTTCCCATGTCCTCTGGAATATAAACTTTCATGAAAAGAACATGTAAGCAAATAGCTAGACAAAACCATCCCAAGCCTTTTGAGAAGTCTGACTTCCAAATCATAGCAAGTCACTGCACAGAGATGTATCTATTTGGCGGATTCAAAAGAGGTATTTACAGACAAATCCAAATAGAGCACAAGTCAAATGAAGGGATCTGCACAGTTGATTTTTCTGCTTTAGAATCTTAGTAATGGTGATTAGATGATCATGTAAAAGCAGCAGAAGCTTGAAAGTAGGTCTTAGAAAAAGCATCAAATATTTAGGACTAGGAAAAAATCAATAAACAATAGGAGAGCCTAGCAGAATGCCACAACAGATTAGTTTTACTCTTTGGTATTTATGTTGCATTTTATATTTCCAAAGTGCCATTTAATCATTAATTAGTTATGAGGCAAGTCACTGTTGTTATATGACTAGAGATAGGAAAAGAGAGAAGGAATGCACAGTGCATACATATGTCTATATATATCTTCTTCATAATTTGATACCCAAACATTAATAATGGATAATAATTGATGTTAATGGGTGTTCATAAAATAGTTTGTATTCTTTTTGCATATTCTGAATGAAACTTTCAGTTTATTGTGCTCCATTGTCTTGTTCTACTGATGCAACAGTAGTTTAGGCTGCCGGATGTTGCTCTCCACATTTGTTTTCTGGTTACTCTGGGTACTTAGTATTCTCCTGCTGAGATTGCTTTTTACCCAGCTACAATAGTAAGCATCCACAAAGCCTTCAAGGAGTAATTCAAAGTGACTTCAGAAAGTTATCTTTATCCTCTGATCATTTATTTCTGCCAAGCTTGTAACAATCATTTCAAGTTGACAATAATGGCTGAATTAAGCCAGATTGTCCTGGAGTTCAGAGCTGTGATAAAAATAAAATGTTATTTTCAATAGCATTTTAAGTATGAGCTTACTGTACATACACAGCAAATTGCTTGAATAATGTTCACTGCAATATAATAGTAGGATAGAGTTTTACTTTCTAAATCTCTAGCACAATTTAAGCTTTATCTGAAATTAAGCCAATTCATTCTCAAAACTCACAAAGAGCACTTTAGTATTTTTTAACACAAAAAAGAAACCCAAAATCCAAGCAGCCCAATTGCCAGCTTATGGAATCTTAGAACTTTAGAGTTGGGAGAAACCTTGGAGATTATTTAGTCCAGCCTGTCATGTTAAATTAAATATGAAGAAATTTGGGCTATTGATTGATTTGCCCCGGGTCACACAATAAACAAAGATAGAGCCGAATCCAGGCCCCCTAGCTCTTAGGCTATTATTGTTCTTTCTGCTTGTTTTTTGCCTTACATTTTAGTGGAGTAAGTATGAATTAAAGTTGGAAAATGACCTTGTCTGGCCTACTTCATTCTAAATAGAGTTTACATTTTCTTACAAAGACCCTGAAAGAGAATAATTTCAGAATGAAGGTTGAAATGATTGCAGAGAATAGTTATTTATTCATTTTTAGTGGATTTCTTCATCTAGGTTTTTCTTGTTCATTCTAGTTTTTAGTAAATATTCCAAGGAGTTGTGGTCACATGGATGTGGGTCTTTCTTCCAATCGTGATCATGCTGACCTAAATCTATCAATGCTTGCCTGTCCTAAAACCCATCATTACATACATTCTCCACAGAAAGTCTACCTAACACACTGAGAACCTTCTTTAATCTCTCTTGATATGGTGAAAAAAAACAAAGGAGCATACAGGCTGTTCTGCAGTCATCCCTCCCTCTTAACACATGGCAAATCCCTCTTTTTCAATCATCTGAGGCATAAAACAGGAAGATGCATGTTCACAACTCTCATGGAGGAAATAGATTTAAGAGTTCAAGTAGAGAGAGATTTCCTTGTGTGGAAACATCCCCAGATGTTCCTGCTTGTAGATGGTATTGTGCTTTTAGCATCAAGTCTTGGAGCACTTCAGAGCCCTCTAAATGAAATCCATTGTCATTTTAAAGAGTTTGTCCTCACTACACAGAGGAAAGAAAAAGTAGATGAAGAATATCTACTGTTAGGTAATGTTTCAGCCTAAAAGATGAGTATACACATATATACACCTACATATGTGTGTATAATCTTGGAAAAACATGAAAATTTCAGTAAATGTAGCCTTAAAAGTAAACTCTTGGAGGAAGCAGATAATTATTCCTTAAATTTCTTTCCATAATGATAAGTATCATTTAATCACAAAATCTTAAAGTTAAAAGGCTCATTAGAAATTGTATAGTCCAATATTTATCTAGTATAGGTATCCCATCTAAAACACTTCTGATACATCCACTGCTTGAACAATTTTAGTGTCATGTATATATACACAGTTGCTTCTTTTTTAAAGTCCAGTTGCGGAATTTTATTTATTTTAATTTCATCTTCCTGGTTTTAGGCCATCCTTCTGGCCTATCAATATCTCTTCAAATCTTGAGTTTGTCATCCAATATATCCTTCCCATCTTAGTGATATCACAAATATGATAAATATAGCCCCTCTACCAAGTTATGACCAAGTTAGTTATAAAGATGGTTCTCCAAGCCCATCCATAAATCAGATACTTCGTGTTATGCTTTGTGTGGGCCTAGACACTTGCACCTATTGAAATCAAGCAATTTGTATATAGATGAGCAACTTGGTATCCTGGATAGAGAGTTGGAGTCAGGAATAATAATAATAATAATAATAATAATAATAATAATAATAATAGCTACCATTTACATATCACTTTAACGTTTATAATGTATGTTTCTCATTTGATCTTCACAACAACCTTAGGAAGTAGGTGCTATTATTATCCCCACTTTACATATGAGGAAACTGAGGCAGATAGAGGTTAAGTTACTTGCCCAGGGTCACATTCTAGTTTGTATCTGAGGTAACATTTGAAATCAAGTCTTGCTGACTTTAAACCTAGTGTTCTTATCTATCGCTTTACCTAAGAAAACTTGGATTCAATTCCTGAATCTAATATATACTTAGCATTTTTAGGCAAATCTTCATGACTATAAGGTGTAAATTGTTCCTAACATCATAGCTCTGCTAAAAAAAAATGATGATACATTACTATCTACTCTCCATTTGAGGATTCAGTTCTCTCTTAATGCTAACTCTATCCATATCAGTTTAAAAATCACTTTCCTGGACAGACAAGATAGAAGTGAAAAAAGACATTCACTAGTTCTGCCTTGTTTTCCTTTTTCCTATCAGCTATTAGACTGGTCAGTTTGGCACCAGTTGATATAGACTCAAATCCCAAGCTCTGCTACCTTCTGTCCTTCTGCTGGTGCCATCTTGATCAAGTCATTTAACATGCCTGAATTTCAGTTTCTTCATCTGCAAAATGATGGGGTTGGGTTGGATTTCATTTCATTTCTAAAGCCATGACCCTTTTCTAGACTTGAAAGGTTCCACAACTGGGGGAGTCCTTTGGACTGTGATACTACATCCACTTAAAGTTCAGTACTCAGTAATGTGGCTTATACTGAATTCAATTCTGGGAGTTATGTTCACTGTTTTCATACTCTGCAGATCTTTCAATCCCCCATCCCAAGATCCCAGGACAATCTTAATTATTGGTTTATGTTTAGGGTCTCTCCAAAAAGGAGGGATAAAAAAAAAAAAAAAACAACAGTTCTCAATGAATATAGAATATGAATCAGGTATGGGACAACTAATTTATTCCTACACACAAAAGGAATGCTAACATAGGATTCTCATAAAAGTGGATTTGAGAAAACAAACAAAAAAACTCTAAAGTAGGATTCAGTAGCTTCATTTATAACTGCTGCTATGGTCTCTTGGGAGGCTAATACTTAAACTTCAACTGAACATAAAGCAGTTTACAGCATGTACTGATAATTAGATATTTTAGGTCTCACATTAAGCATTCCACTGTCCAAGCTACTCCCAGTATATGTCTGCTAGTGAAACAAGTAGACTTGAGTGAGTTGAAAGTTGCCTACTCTTCTAAATGATGCACGTTGTCACATTCAGCCCTTCAGCACTGGATCACTCAGTCAATAACAGTTTATTAAGCACCTATTATGTGTCCATCAGTCTGCTAAGTACTGGGGATACAAAAAGAGAAAAAAAAACCATAGTCTCTGTCCTTGAGGAGCTCACCTGAACAAACAAGACCAAACTCTGAGCTTGTTGGGAGGGTATGACATACAACACCTACTATATTCTGGTAACAGCCTAGGCAATGCCTCTATCCTCTTCCTTTTTTTTTTTTTTTTTAAACTTGATCTACCCTTAGGACTGTATATTTAAAGTAAGAGACTAAAAAGTAATGTTTTAAAGTTACACAAAAATTAATGTTTTAAAGTTATATAATACAGTTATTATGCCCAAAGCCAAAAGGGAAAATAATGTTTAGATGTGTATTTTTAGCCTACTTGGATCACTGTTTCTAATCTCTTTTTACAATATCACCTTCTGGTGAAGAACATCATGCTTCGTGGGAAAACAAAAACTTTAAAACAAAAAGGAGAGAGAGAGAGAGAGAGAGAGAGAGAACAAAAGAAAGTAGTGAATTTAACTCTCTCTAAGCCATCCTCAAGGCAACTCTAGTATTGATATAACATTTAAAGTCATCTTTCAGCTTATACAGTTTGCTAGATGAAGTTAAATTGGACTAGGTTACCCAGAAGCCAATTACTCTTTAAATCACTTGTAAAGTACTTTGTTTTTTTTTAAATGTCTAGAAATTTACATGTGAATGGGTTTGAATTCATTAGCATTTCACAGACTTGCCTCTTTGCAGGCATATCAAACCAGCATCACTTTTCTGGTTGAAGTAGGAATTTCTCTCTCTTCATTAGCATCCTTGAGTAAGTAATCTGCTTTGCTGCTCAGGAATTCTTTTCCTTCCTTGCTCTTATTCTCAAGAAGTCATACTCTGTGGTTTTTGCTAATGAAGGGAACAAAGCTTCTCTGCTGTATGAGGAATTTGTGCCTTTCTCTCAAGGGGACATTCTGGAGGCAGCAGAACAGTGAGTTTAATACTCACAAGCGACAACATGGGCTTGCAAGTCCCTTATACTTAATGGCAGTGTAGGGAGGCTTGTTTTGCTTTGCTCCTGGGGTAGTCTTTGAGAAGTTGTGACAATTGAGGGAGAAGAGATGCCTTCATAAGGAATTGTGTACTGGGTCTAGATTTTTTAGCATGTTGTTGTGTATAGGGCCTGTCTTAAGCTTAAACAAAAATGGCAGTTTGAGGTATAATATGAGGACTGTCAGAGAATGTGCACTCCTCAGATTATTGGCCCCACAAACCTGTTGCTTATTCCTAGGTTCTAGCATTACCATTCATTTGTGATGAAAACATTGCCCCTCATTAAAATAGAAATTATGATCTTATGATTCTAGTAAACCTTTAGAATATTATATTATCAACTACAAGCATTTTCGCATAAATGAGTTTATTAGATATTGTGATAGCTGAGGCCAGCATCTTAGAAAATTAGGCCTGGGTGAAGTCCTTGGGCAGATAAAGAGACTATATATAATGGTATTAGATACATGGGTGGAGGGAGAGATTAAGATTTTTATGTAGAGGAGACTGAAAGGCACTAAAGATAAACTTCAATTTATTCAAGCTCCCCTGGATTTAAACTGCAAATTCTTATCTTTGACCTTGTAGTGGGTTTGGCTACCAGTTCACCTAACCTTAGGTACTTAGGTGATATAAATGACTGTCAAGACATTAGCTAGGGGATCATAAAAGAATAGTCTACAGTTGTTAAGGAAAGCTAAATGGTGCAGTGAATAGAGTGCTGGGCCTAGAGTCTGGAAAACTCATCTTGCTGAGTTCAAAACTGGCCTCAGACACTTTTACTAGCTGTGTGACTATGGGCAAGTCACTTAACTCTCTTTGTCTCAGTTTCCTAAACTGTAAAATGAACTGATGAAAAAAAAATGGCAAAAAATGCTCCAGTATCTTTGCCGAGAAAACCCCAAATAAGGTCAGGAAGAGTTGAAAAACAACTGAATAACAGCAACAACAGTTGCCAGACATGGAAGAATGATATGTATCTGGTTCTGATTCAGATGAGCCCTAAGGCCTTTCTTTTTCTTTCTGCTGAGACCATGTTCAGGTGATGGCAAATGAAGTCAGCATGGAAATGTAGGATTTCACTAGGGGAGGTACTGGAAAAGAATTGCCTTGGTAGAGGACTTTTATAATGCTAAAGGGAATGCCAGGGACCACATTCCTAGTGCAAAATGCTCTGTTATGCATGAAACACTGAAACTTTTAAGTTCTAGTTGCCCATCTGACCCATGATACTGGCCAGCATCATTCTTTAATTCCCATGTGTATATGATACCTTTTTTTCTCCAAGCCTAGGAATTTCAACCTTGAAATTCTAGCTGTCACCGTCTCAGGGAGAGGTGAGGGGAGGGATAGAATTTGGAACTCAAAATTTTAAATAAAAATGTTAAAAAAATTCTAACTATCAAAAGTACTGCTCAACAGTAGGTAATGGGAAAAGGCCTGGATGTGATCTATCACATACCTCTTCCTTTTAACCTTTCTCCACACATTTACAATTCCTTCCTTCCTCCTCCCAGAAACCATCCTTTTCTATGAACTCCCAGAGACCCTCTCAGGCACTTTCAAACTCTACTTTGTGTTATAAACCTTAAACCAGAGGCTCTATCATAACCCAATGGAAAGTGACCTGATATCATGTAGGGAATTAGTTTCCTCATTCTCCTGGCTTTAGACTCAACCCAAGAAAAATGGAAATATATATGCAGCTTTGAGCAATATACTAAACCAGTTCAGAACATAGGAAAAATATCACTAAAAAAATAATACAATAACAGAATTTGGAGCTGGAAGGGACCTTAGCAGTTATCTTGTCCAACCTCTTAATCTTTAATGAAATTGAGGCCCAAAGAGGTTAAAAAAACCTGCCCCACTTCACATGGATAGGAGAGCCAAGCTTTGAACCAAGATCAAATGAATATAAATCCAACAATATTTCTACTGCAAGCAGTAAAAACCAAAACCAAAACCAAAAAATCCAACCTCATTCTTTTTCTCCAATTTCAGAATTCTTTTATTTAATGTAAATAATATTTTATTTTTTTCCAATTACATGTAAAGACTATTTTTAACATTCACTTTTTTAAAAATTTCTAATTTTTTTGTTTTTTATTTTTAGGCAATTGGGGTTAAGTGACTTGCCCAGGGTCGCACAGATGGTGTCAAGTGTTTGGTCGAAGGCCATATTTGAACTCAGGCCCTCCTGACTTCAGGGCCAGTGCTCTATCTACTGTGCCACCTAGCTGCCCCAACATTCACTTTTTATAAGATTTTGGGTTCCAAATTTTTCTTCCTCCCTTTTTCCCTTCTTTCCTCCCTAAGACTGCAAACAATCTGATATGATACAGCTTATAGACGTGCAATCATGTAAGACATTTCCACAATTAGTCATGTTGTGAAAAAAGCAACAGAACCAAAGAACTCAAAGCACATTTTTGTGGGACTTTCCTCATTAGTAAAGACTGATTATTCAATGTTCTGTGCCTGAATGAGGAGAGAACTTTGTGAGAGTGAAAGCTCTGGAGAAGAGAGAAGTTTACTGCCTTGTAGCTTTAAGAGAGAAGGCCCACGGTTCCAGACTCTTTTTAGGTCCCTGAAGAAGGAGAAGGACTCTAGGAAGAAGCAGATACATGATGAGCCAGCCCTTTGATTATATCCAGCTTACTACACTAAAGAATTCACCAATTTCTCCATATGCAGAACCTAGGACATTCTCTCTTGGTTGAGCTGAGATATCTTGCACCCAGTGGGAAAGCTCATTTACTCTGAGTATTGTCTGCTATAAATTCTCATTGTATAACTTTTCTGATTTCTGTTTGCTATTAGCTTGGATAAATAGGTTTATTTGCTATTTGCTATGTGTATTCACTGAGAAACTAGCATTTGGTGGGGAGTCAAGCTTTGAAGATATAGCTTGCGGGCACTCCTTTGCCATTGAGGGATAGCAATTAGGAACTCAGCTTGAGTCTAAAAAATATTTCCCCTACACTAACAATATTTGGGGGTCAGATAGATATAATTCTAGTATGGCAGCCTTGCTGTCTAAGGAGAGCAGAGTGGACCGCTGCTGGCACTAACCTCCTGCTTCCCCTCCTGGCAGGAATCAAAGTCTCCTTTGGAGAAGGTTGGGTGGAGGAGACTCTAGAAATATGTCCTCATGCCTCTCTATGACTCATATATAGTCAGACCCTTGTGGACAACACAACCCTCAAGTCCTCCTAATGATCATCTATAACCCCACACAATTTGACTACCAACTTAATTTCAGATGACTCCCTTTAATTTACTCTCCACTCTAGTTAAGCGGGCTTATTATAAGTACCCTGTAGACACTTATCTTCCACCTTTGCTGTCTGTCCCTGCTCATCTCCTCTTAGAATCCTTATCTTCCTTCCAAGGACAGCTTAAATACCCACCATCTCTACACAAGTTGCTTTTTTGAACCCTGTCTCACCAATTGTCAATACTCTCTTCCTCTTGAAATTATTTGGTCTCACTTGGTATTTCTTTTTCTGTGTGTCCAGTAGAATGTAACTCTCTTGAATTTTTGTAATGCTAGTACCTAACATGGTACCTTGCAGATAGTGGATGCCTAATAATTGCTTCTTGAATTGAGTTATATTTAGGATGCTCTTTTCATGCTCCCCCATCAACAACCCAACACTGCCTTTCTTCTTTTCAGTCTCTCCTCCTTATGTGTCCCATCTTTTAGTGTGCATACCTAAGCCAAATACACTTTACTTTTTCAAGTTACTTCATTAGGAGAAGATTATAGGGGCAAATACCCAAGTATTCCATGTATTATATTTTTGCACACATCTTATTTTCTTGAGAAAAAATATGCCTTACTCATTACTGTATTCCCAGTATCTAGTACAGTGTCTAGTACTTTGTAGGCACTTAAGAGAGTAAATGGTTAGAATTTATTGAGTAAATTGTTAGAATTACATGTATTTGATTAGAAACATTTTTTCACTGTTTGCCCATAATTTTTGTTGATTTGATCTCAGTTCAAAATAAAACATATGCTTTTGTGTTGTGTTAATTTTTGCATCTTCAGAAGTATTCTCCACAAAAAAAAAACAAACATTGGAACCCCTATATGAAATTGTTCCACCACTAAGCAATAAAATGTGATAAATATGTCATACACAATAGTAAATATTAGAATTAATAAGCTGAAATGTTGATATATTACTGTTTGTATACTCAACATCTAATAATTGCTTCATTTATCATCTAAATCTGGCAATCTTAAATAGAGAGCATTTATAATTAATTTTCTTCTTCTGGAAAGTCCAATTCATTCCACATTCAAAAAGAATCAGTGTTAATTTCTTTTCTATCAGCCACAGGCCACAAGTTAATGTATTAAAAATCAGAACATTTACAATAACTGACTAATTAAATTATTTCCTCTACTGTTGTAGAAAAACGTATGGCTCTTCTGGAGATAATCACTCACTACAATAAACACCATTTAATTCTCCTTGAAAATCTAGTTCTTCCCATTGGCAATTTTAAACTGTCAAGCAAGTTGAGAAATTCACTGTGCTCTGGTAATAAAGAATATTGACTTTTGCATATCATTATTGTTAACACACTTCAAATGAGAGTGATAGGGAACTCATTAGAAGCAACATTTTTTCAATAGATGAGTTTCAGTCATCATTCAGCATTGTGAAGCTAATGGGGTTTGGGGAGGGAGGAACTATGGTCTGAAATCTGTGCAAAGCCTGGAACAAATTTTGAAACACTTGTGCATATAAACTTGCCCTGTCAAATATAATTCAATGACAAGATATTTTTAAAAATGACATAAGATGATCACATAACAGCTTTAATGCTTTCAGTTTTAAACAAAGGTCTGAGCTACCAACAGCAATAATCATTCTAGATGACAAAGGACAAGTACAGATATTTCAGGCTGTGCATCATGGGATACTGCAATCTCTGAAGACTCAAAATTGCATGTACCATCTGACCTCAACTGGGTTATACCTGCTCTACAGCAATCCTTTTATTTATCTTTTATTGAAAACCTATTGCAATCCACAAAATGGCTTTTCCAAGACTCTTCTTCATTCCTCAAGTCCCCAGCTCTATTCCCTCCCCCAAATCACCTTCACTCCTATTCTACTAAGAAGATAGAGCCCATTTGACATGAACTCCCTCATTCTTCTGCTCTAAGTATCTCAAGGAGTACACCAATCCTTCCCATTCTGAGAGAGAGAAATGACCCTCCTCTATGCCAAGGTTAAACACTCTATCTTAACCCTAAATTTCATCCCCACTGATTTCTTCTGTGATTTTACTCCAACAATTGCCCTCTCCACTCAAGCAATCAGACAGCAAGGTGGTACAGTGGATAGCGTGCCAAGCCTGAAGTCAGGAAGATGCATGTCTCTGTGTTAAATCTGGCCTCAGATACTTACTGGCTGTGTGACCCTGGGCAAGTCACTTAACCCTCTTTGCCTCAGTTCCCTCATCTGTAAAATGAGCTGGAGAAGGAAATGATAAATCATTCCAGTAGTTTTGCCAAGAAAACCCCAAATGGAGTCACAAAGAATCAGACACAACTGAAAAATGACTGAATTACAACAACCACAACAACCACCACCACAACAAGGCATACACGTTGTACAGAGATAAAATACCATGCTGGAGGTGAGAGAGATGTCAAAGTGCCTTAAGACAATTAAGAAGGGAAAGATCACTCTTGGCTAGAGGGTTTGGGGAAGGTTTCAAAGAGGAGGTAGCAAACCTGAGCAAAAATTTGAACCAAGATAGGGATAGCAATAGTAGCTGGAATTGTGATTTTGTTGTTGTAGGGATTTTCCCAGATGGGGTAATCCTCTCTACCAATGCAGATTGTTACCTCTTTGGCAACTTATTGTCTTACAGAGTTGCTTCAAACATTGAAAGGTGAAGCAACTTTCCTAAGGTCCCACAGTCAGTACATGGATTGGAGCAAGACTGGAACTTGGGGTCTTCCTGGCTCGAAGTTGAACTCTCTGTATGTTATGTAATACTGCCTCTTGAAGGAAGATGAGGATTCTAAAGGATGGAGACAATGAAGGACTATGTTGTAAGCATGGAGGGCAACTTTTTTAATACATAGAGGAAGGAGATGGCATATCAAGTTAGGGGAACAGTTAGGAACCTAATTTGGCTGCAATGTCAAAAAGAAATATGAGATGCCATAAGGCTGAAAAGGGAGAGTGTAGCCAGAGTGTGAGAAACTTAAATGCCACACTAACGTTTATTTTATCCAGGAGATAATAGGGAGTCATTGAAGGTTTGGGGGCAGGGGAAGTCCTTCAGAAGATTCTTTTTGGCTATTATTGGAAGAATGAATTTGACAGTGGAGATACTGATGAAGAAAACTCAATTATGAGGTTATTATAATGATCTAAATGACTGGTGATGAAGACCTGAATGAGTGTAGTGACAATGTAAATGGAGGGAAAAGGGATCTAGATATAGTGTGACTTACCCAAGATCATATGGGTAGCGAGTTGCAGAAATGAGCTTCAAATGTTAAATCTTCTAACTGGGAATCTAGTGAACTTCCCATTATACCATTCAGAAACTATACACAGAACCATATAGTCCTTAGTAAATAATACATGACAATATATGACAATAATATATGAAATAATGCATGACTTAACTCCACTGTGAAATCTCTGATTAATACCGCTTCTGAATAAGGAATTCATGTCAGGATCCTCACTTCCGACTTTTTAGTCTCTAGTTACATAAACAAATCCATGACGTTGTACTGTGGATTATACTTAATAGATTTGTTCTTCAAATGATCTCATCTCTTTTCAAAAAATATTTTCATCCTACTTCCACATCAGATTATTATCTATTTAAGGGAAGGGATCATCCATCTAATTTTCATTTAATTCAGGGGTTCTGAACACAATAGGCATTCAATAAATATTGATTCAGTGATGGTAATTCTTTATTGAAAGGTAATCCTGTTCCTAAAATGATATTTTAAAAATTGATCATAAGCAATAGAAGCAGCCTTAGCTTTTTTTTTTATTGTTGTTGTTTTTCTCATTTACAGAAAGGCCTTGCCTTAGGATTTCAAGTCTCCTCAAATGCCATTTCTTCCATTAAGCCTTCTCTGATTCTCCCAGGTAGAAGCAACATCTCCCTCATATGACCTTCTAGCATTTTCTTTTCCTCACAGGTGCTTATATTATTGTTCCTACTAGATTATAAACTTCTTCAGGACAGGAATCATGTCATTTATCTTTCAATTCAATTCAATAGAAATTACTTAAAAAGGAATCATATACATAGACATGATAGTATGAGAATCAAGCCTCTGAACAGCATGGAATTCTATCAATAGGGTTTATAATTTCTCAACACTCCTTGTTAGGCACCTGGGTACAAAGATAGAAATGAAAGAGGCCCCACTTTAAGGGCCTTATAGTCTATGAGGAAAAGGACAATTATAAGCACAGTCATAATTAAAGAAGAATGAAATAAGACATTTATTAGCTGTGTGATCCTAGGCAAGTAACTTAACACTGTTTGCCTCAGTTTCCTCATCTCTAAAATGAACTGAAGAAGGAAATAGCAAACTACTCCACTATCTTTACCAAGAACCCCTTCTCCTCTCAAATGACTGAACAACAACAATGACAAAATAAGTACAAAGGGCATATCCAGGAAAAGTACTATGAGGAGTTTACATAGAGATTTATTTTCCTTAATATGGGACAAGAAGTAGAAGAGAAAGCTTAATGTAGGAGAGGTCCTTTGAATTGAAGCTAGGGAGATTGCTCAAATTAATGGGAGCCATGTGTGAACAAAGACAGGGGTAGAGTGGTACAAGTGTGGTGAAGAGCAGTCTAGTATGGCTAGAATGTAAAATATGTTCAAGAGTGCAATAATATGAGATAAAGCTGGGCGGGTAGGTTAGAACCAAGGCAGGTAGATGGCTCAGTGGGTAAAGTGCTGGGCCTGGAGTCAGGACAACCTGAGTTCAAATCCAGCTTCAGATACTTACTAGCTGTGCGACCCTGGGCAAGTCGCTTAACCTCTATTTGCCTTAATTCACTGGAGAAGGAAATGGCAAACCTCTCTAGTATCTTTGCCAAGAAAATGCCATTGGACAATATGAAAAGTTGGACATGACTGAATGACTGAACAACAACAAAGTTAAAAACCAAAAGATGGAAGAATGCAAGACAAGGTGTTCATACATTATCTGGCAGGCAATTGGGAGCCACTGAAAGCTTCTCAAAAAAAGAGTAACAAGATTATAATTAGGTTTATTACTGGGATACCTATATAAGGAATGGATTAGAGAATTTATAAAGTATAGGTAAGAAGACCAGTTTAAGAAGTTGTTATAACAGTTTAAGCAGACATAGCTGCAGAACTGAATAAAAGTAGCTGTAAGGAAAACAGAGAAGAGGGGACAGATATGCAAAACATAAGAGTGAGAGGAATGTGAGAGATGAGGGAAAGATGACTTCTAGTTTAAAAACAACCTCTATGACTGGGCAGAAGGAGATGCCATCAGTAAATTAAGGAAAATGGTAGGCTTTGGGGAAAAATTAATAAGCTCAGTGTGAGATACCATTGGGAGACTGAGGCTGATATATTCATCAGGCAGCTGGAAATATAGGAATAGAGCAATGGGGAGAGAATGGAGATGGAGATAGAGATTTGACAATCATCTTCATGGACATGTTAGTAAAAAAAAAAAAAATCAAGTCCCAGAATGTCATAGAACTTTATTAATAAGGTGTATGATTATTCAAAGGAGACCAACCTAACACTCTATATGGGAAAAACTCAATAGATGAAAAATGCTTTTTGTCCAAAGTCTGCCTTTGAGTGAGAAGACTGGGCTTCTGAATTAATATAACAGGACATAAATCTAAGGTAGGAACTAGAGATGGAGAGTGAATTTAGTAGAAGGTAGAAATCATATTGGATTGCACTTGGGAAATTGTTCAGTACTTTCATGAAGGTCAGGTTGGTGTACTGGACAAAGTACTACATTTAGCGTTAGGAGGGTCTGAGTTCAAATCACATCTCACTTGCTAGTTGGGTCACCCTGTGCAAGTCACTTAATCTCTTTCAGCCTCAGTTTCATCAACCATAAAATAGACATAATGATAGCAAATACCTCACAGGGTTGTTGTGAGGATCAAATGAGAAAATTCCTAGAAAATCTAAAAGCATTGTAGAAATACTAGCTGCTAGTGCTACTATTAGTACCACTACTATTACTACTACCATTACTGTTACCTCTGCTGCTCCTGCTACAACTACCAGCACTACCATTGCTATTGCTGCTAAGGCTACTATGTTACCAATCTGTTCCTTGGAGAAAAAAAATGTATATTTCATATACATGTAAATATATTTAGGAGTACATATGTGTATGTGTATATTTATATGGGTTTTTTTTTTGTTGTTCAGTCATTTCAGTTGTGACTAACTCTTTGTGATCCCATTTGGGGTGTTCTTGGCAAAGATACTAGTTTGGTTTGCCATTTCCTTCTCCAGCTTATTTTACAGATGGGTGAACTGAGGCAAACAGGATTAAGTGACTTGCCCAGGGTCACACAGCTAGTAAAGGTCTAAACCTGGATTTGAACTCAGGAAGATGAGTTTTCCTGACTCCAGGTCTGAGCACTCTATCCATTGTGCCACTTAGCTGCCCCCTATACATTTATACATATGGATATACACATGAATATGTAAAAATACAAATGTTCTCCCAGTGATGCTCTGTATTTACAAATTATGGAATACCACATAACGTGGAGGATGGTCAAGAATAGTGATAATAACCTCAACTCCCTATACCAAATGACCTTCACTCCTATTCCACTAAGAAGATGGAGGCCATCTGACATGAACTCCTTCATTCTTCTGCTCTAAATGTCTCAAGGAGTGCACCAATCTTTCCCATTCTGAGAGAGAAATGATCCTCTTTTATGCCAAGGTTAAACACTCTGTCTTCACCCTAAATTTAATCCCCACTGTTGTGGTATGGGACTTAGGAAATCACAAAATAACATTATCTATATTACTCTGTGTGTGTGTGTGTGTGAGTGTGTGTGTGTGTGTGTGTGTGTGTCTACCCTTTAAAACATATTGATGTTTTTAGAGATTTATTTTAGAGATTTATTCCTCTGAGGGCAAAGAGAAAAAACTTTTTTCTAAAGTTTCTGAAAGACATCATCCATATATGTATATGTGTATGTGTATGTATGATGTTTGTATATATGTATGTGTGGTATATGTGTGTATACATACACACCATACACACACACACACACACACAGACACACACAAACATTTCTCAGTTATATTTTAATCAGTTCAGGTCATGGCTAGCTGGCCCAAGTTTGATGGAGAGACTCATGGTAGGTATAAGCATTCATTCATTCAATAAGAATCTGTTAAATATCTACTGTGTTTCAGGCATACTGCTGGTTGCTGAGAATATAAAGACAAACATGAAATAGTCTCTGCTCTCAAGGAGCTTATATTCCATAGAGGGGAGGTAAGGACAATATGTACAAAGGTAAATAAAGACATAATATAGGGATAGGACTTGACCTACGATTTCATTGGTACATTGATATAACTTCCAGAGGAGGAAACGCCCTCTCCCAATGTAGGTCGGTACCTTCTTTGCAATTTACAGTCTTAGAGAGTTGTCTAGAATACTGAGAGGTAAAGTTACTTCCAGTATTTGAAACCAGTTCTTCCTGGCTTTGAGGCCAGCATTATTCCATGTTGCCTATCTTCCCCCTCTCCCTCTTCTCTTTTTCTCTCTCTCTTGCATACATTTTCTCTCTCACTATCTTTGTACATTTTTTTTTAGTATTAAAGCACTTTTATTTTTTATTATTAATTATTTATTTTTAGTTTTCAACATTCACTTCCGGAAGATTTTGAATTCCAAATTTTCTCCCCATCTCTCCCCTCCTCCCACCCCATGACAGTGTACATTCTGAATACCCCTTCCCCTAATTTGCACTCCCTTCTATAACTGCCCCCTTTCTCTTATCTCCTTCTATTTTCCTGTGGGGTAGGATAGATTTCTATATCCTGTATATCTTATTTCCCAGTTGCATGTAAAAACAATTTTTAACGTTCGTTTTTAAAACTTTGAATTCCAAATTCTCTCCTTTTCTTACCCCCCCAATTGAGAAGGCAAACAATTTGATATAGGTTATACATGTGTAGTCATGCAAAACACTTCCATAATAGTCATGTTGAGAAAGACTAACTATATTTCCTTCCATCCTATCCTACCCCCTGTTTATTCTATTCTCTCTTTTGACCCAGTCCCTCCTCAAAAGTGTTTGCTTGATTACTCCTTCCCCCAATCTGCCCTCCCTTCTATCATACCCCCTCTTATCCCCTTCTTCCCTATTTTCCTGTAGGGTAAGATAGATTTCCAAACCCATTTGAGTGTGTATGTTATTTCCTCCTTAAGCCATCTGATGACAGTAAGATTCGCTCATTTCCTGTCATCTCCCCCTTCTTCCCCTCCACTGTAAAAGCTTTTTATTGCCTCTTTTATGTGAGATAATTTACCCCATTCTATCTCTCCCTTTCTCTCTCTCCCAGTACAATCCTCTCTCACCCCTTAATTTTATTTTTTAGATATCATCCCTTCATATTCAACTCACCCTGTGCCCTCTGTCTAGATATATATTCCCTCCAATTACCCTAATGACTGAGAAAGGTCTCATGAGTTACGAATATCATCTTTCCATGTAGGAATGTAAACAGTTCAACTTTAATAAGTCCCTTATGATTTGTCTTTTTTGTTTACCTTTTCATGATCCTCTTGAGTCCTGTATTTGAAAGTCAAATTTTCTATTCAGCTCTGGTCTTTTCATCAAGAATGCTTGAAAGTTCTCTATCTCATTGAATGTCCATTTTATCACCTGAAGGACTATACTCAGTTTTGCTAAGTAGGTGATTCTTGGTTTTAATCCTAGCTCCTTTGACCTCCAGAATATCATATTCCAAGTTTTCCAATCCCTTAATGTAGAAGCTGCTATTCGAATTGTTTCTTTCTGGATGCTTGCAATATTGTCTCCTTGACCTGGGAACTCTGGAATTTAGTTATAATATTTCTAGGAGTTTTTCTTTGGGGATCTTGTACAGGAGTTGATCAGTGGATTCTTTCAATTACTATTTTACCTTCTGGTTCTAGAATATCAGGGCAGTTTTCCTTGATGATTTCTTGAAAGATGTTGTCTAGGCTTATTATTATTATTATTTTTTGATCATGGCTTTTAGGTAGTCTAATAATTTTTAAATTATCTCTCTTGGATCTATTTTTTAGGTCAGTTGTTGTTCCAATGAAATATTTCACGTTGTCTTCTATTTTTTTCATTCTTTTGGTTTGGTCTTATAATTTCTTGATTTCTCATAGAGTCATTAGCTTCTGTTTGCTCCATTCTAATTTTTAAGAAATTATTTTCTTCAGTGAGCTTTTGAACCTCCTTTTCCATTTGGCCAATTCTATTTTTAAGACATTCTTCTCATCATTGACTTTTTGGACCTCTTTTGCCATTTGGCCTAGTCTGTTTTTTAAGGTGTTATTTTCTTCAGTATTTTTTTGTGTCTCCTTTACCAAGCTGTTGACTTGTTTTTCATGGTTTTCTTACATCACTCTCATTTCTCTTCCCAGTTTTCCCTCTATGTCTTTTACTTGATTTTCAAAGTCCTTTTTGAGCTCTTCCATGGCCTGAGACCATTTCATATTTTTCTTGGAGGCTTTGGATGTAGGAGCTTTGACTTTGTTGTGTTCTTCTGGTTGTATGTGTTGATCTTCTTTGTCACCAAAGTGAGATTCTATAGTCTGAGTTTTTTCTGCTCTTTGCTCATGTTCCCAGACAATTATTTGACTTTTCAACTCTTTGTTCAGTGTGAAGGGTGTACTGTCCCAAGTTTCAGGGGTTTTGTGCAGTTGTTTTCAAATATACTTCTAGGGACCTGTAAATTTTCAGTTCTTTTTTTACTCCTTTCCTGGCATGTGCTCTGGTCTATGAGTGACCACAAGTCCTCTTTTCTACCTTGGAACTATGAAGATTCCCTCTCCACCACTGCCACAAGCTCAGCCATGCCAGTGCTCCTCCTCACCCCAGGACCACCATCCAAGACTGCAACCCAGATCCAAGCATGGGCAAAGCAAGAGAATCCTGCCTCAGCAGCAACAAAGAGACCCCCGCAATCTCCCTCTGATTAGCCGCTTGATCGCTCCATCATCTGTGGGCCAACAGCTCTGGAAGCAGCCACTGCCATCACTGCTCTGGGGCTATGATAGGGCCCGGGCAGGACCATACTCCTCTCTCACCCAGGTCTGAAAGATCTTTCCCACTGACCTTCTAAGTTGTCTTTGGTGTTTGTGGATTGAGAAGTCTGGAAACTGCCAAAGCTGTCCATGATTCAGTCCCCTGAGGCCTGCCCCAGGTTTTGTCTTTGCCCTTAATGCACTTTTCAACAGAGACAAGAGTAAACAGAATATACAACTGTATTAAATGATAAGAGTTCCCTGAGTGGCTCCCTTAACCATTTGTCTACTCCATGTGCCACTGAGTAAAGAACAGACTATCAGCAATTAACCCCATCACTGCCAAGGTAGAGAAGGGACCCAATCAAGGGCCATAGAAGCCCTGATCGTCCTTCTATTATTCTTCTGTCCCAGCTTAATTGTCATCACATGCTGTCTCCAGTACAGAAAACAGGCTAAACTTGCTTGCTATATTCAGGATCCAAAGGTCCAAAGTCATAGGCAACAATAAAGTGGGAGGATGGTGATCCTGGGCTAAATCAATATGGCATGTTTCTTCAAAATTAACAAAACATTCCCAATGTGGTTTTGGAACTACAGTAAGACAGATGGTTTGAGTAACACTTGAAAGACCCTGAGTGACTACTAAAAACAGGGAGGGGACATGGGAAAGGGAAATTAGCATAAAATAAATAAAAATAAGTATAGCTTGTAATTCTTGGGTGTGACTTTAAGTATATGTTTTGAATACAAGGTAAGAGTATAAAAACAAGTTGCTTCAACACTGCATGGGGCTGGTGGACATAGTCTCATTATTTCATAGTCATGACTCTCCATCACACAAAGCATGTGAGGCTCTAAACAAAATGATTTAGACAGATCACTACCCTCAAAGGAACCTCAATCAAAGCTTCTCCTTCAGAACAGATCTGTCTCTGTGAAATGGACTGACATCTAATGCTGGAACATCATCTAAGCTGACATTCACCTGAACTGGCATTCTGCCATACTTTGTTGAAATTAGATTACACAATCCTAAACCTGAGCTAGTTCCAGGATGGCTTTTGATGAAAAAAGGTAGAATTCTTCTCCTATTTTGATTTCTTTTTTTTCAATAATAACTTGTATAGATTCATCTAAGACACATAATGTTAAGCCATCAGCATACATTTTGAGGAAAGAATGATTATAGCATGGAATGAAATAAGCTCAAAAAAACTTCCATTGACTTATCACTCTTCTTTTTCATACTTGGTTCTGGAATAAGAAATTTAATAATTTAACTCCTGCTGCTTAAAGCAGCCAGAGATGAGAGTTAATTTATCTTCAAAGTATTTTTTTCCCTTTTTTTGTGTTTTATACTGTGTTAAGTGATTTATCCTTTCCCTAAATTGGAGCTGTTCAGTTGGCACATGTAGATTGAGAGAGATTGTAATTCGCCAGTTCCATGCACCTTCCTTAACCGATAAAAATTAAACAGGCTATTTTCAGCTCATGGTAACAATTGATTTTAAATAATAATAATAACTATAGTAGGCTTGCCTTTGACTTCAGGAAGGAAGTGATTTCAAGTATCTCATGTGTAGCTAAATACATTTTCCTCTTAAACTTATAAATCTCTGGACGTTGCTAAAATGGGAATATGAGTTATATGTTGTATTTTGTTCTATAACTGTAACCAATAAACCATTTACACAAAGCCCGTAACTGTGCAAATTTTAAGTTGTTACTAGTTGTAAACTTGTGAATGACTTCTAATCGTTAATATCTGCCATTCCCTTGAAAATCTACTGGAATGTGATGACTCTGGCTAAAGTCACAAATGTTCTTCCTGTGCCTAAGGAATTTATTATGGCATGAGCTGAAAGTCAATAAACCTTAATGAGCTTCAAAGGCTCAACTACAGCGTATAGGGGGGTGTGGAAGTTGACATTAATCACCTTCTTAATTCCATCTATACTTCTGAGAAAGTAACAAACCTGGAGAGTAAGTAGAAGACAAAGTTTTAAAACATATTAAGGTTTTGGGACACTTATTCTTCTGAGGGTAAAGAGAAGGTTCTCCCTACCTAGCTATATGAGTTTCTGAAAGATGTCATCCCAAGTAGAAGGCACTGTTTCCTTTTATTCTGGGAAAGATGGAGAGAGAGAGAGAAAGAGTGTAGAGTGTATAAAGATAAGGATAAGAATGTAGAGACTGGTAGGCTAAGCATAATGGTATGGTAACCATGAGGTTACTGTCAGAGCTCTACACCCTTCAACTGTCTACAATATTAACAGCCAAAATGTCCCTGTAGAAGGCATTAAGGCAAGAGAGACTGAGCTTCGGGTGGCTACTGATATTCTATTCAGAAAAATCAGTGTTAACAGTGAAGTGGCCACTTCCTCCCTCCCTGCTTCTTTTTGTTACCTGAGGCTGAAGAAATGCATTTTAAAATTATCTTGTTCTTTAAGTTTCTTTATAATTCCTGACTTAATTAGCACTTTAATACCAGCTTACTCTAGATAAAAAAGATGATCAACCATAACTTCTTTTGATTTGTGTTTCATTATTTGTGAATAGTGGGTTGTAAAAAATGGAAACAGTGACTAGTCTTGGTATACATGCTAAAATGAATCATCTATAAAGTTTGGATACTGACTGGGTGTTCAAGAGCATCATGAGATAAATAATGTTTCAAAGTAGGTAGAGCTTGCTTCAGGGCTTTTGACCTCAAGTGAAAGCAGGTTAGTTGCCCTTGCTAGCTGGTAGGAACTAGGCTGGCAAGTCATGCTGTCTTTTTCATTGTTTCCTAGCTTTCATACGTGAACAGAGAAATCTTGTTGGAGGGATGGAATCAAGAGCAATGACTGAAGAGTAGGTCATGCCAGGGGGTAGCATGGAGACAGTACAAAGGCTACATGAGGATCAAGATGAAGTAGGTTATTAGAGAACACAAGGTTTTAAGAAGTTGTTAAATTCTGGAAGCCTGATTGGTCAATAAGTTAGAATAGCCCCGGAATAGCTGCTGACTGCTTTTGAACAACGACAACGGACAGTCATGTAGGACAAATGGAGAGAGAATGACTCATTTTAATTAAAGGTGTCTTATAGCCTCTGAGTCAAAGAGTCAGAGCTGCAGTGGAAGACCCTATAAAGAATTGGCTCACCAATGGATTATGTGGGTATTTATCTTGGAAAGTGACATAGTCATTCATATAAGCAGTAACACTGTTAGCAACTTTATACACATGCAGAAAATGTATTTATATATAAATGCATGTATATATGTAATAAATAGCCAGAATGTTTTTACATCTGGTTCAACGAACACATATTCATAGATTATGTTGATTCATTATTATAAATAAATATTACGGAAACTAGAGCAAAATGTTTTACAAACTCTTTAATATACCCTTAGTGCTGGTTATTCTATATCATTCCATTCATTGAAAAAAAATTAAATATATTTGTCTGGGAGATTGTGCAATATTTCCACATAATTGAGCATTTTTATTACCCTTTCATTAAAGAATTGGCTTGAAAAGGGTAGCACATATTGAGGTCAATGAGGTATAATAAAGTTCTAAAATATAATAATCTCTGCTGCTTTGGGGAAGATATATCAAAATTTTCATTTTTTTCTATAAAATACACTGTTATAAAACTGGTTCCAACATAGGTAGGTGCTACATATTGTTCAACTTATGAGATGATAATTTACTTTTAAGATCATTTCACTAATATGTAATAGGTGAAAGCAAGGTAAAAAAATTAAGAGATGAGACTGCTGAATAATAAATGACAGAGAATAAAAATAATTTAGGATTGTGAATAGCACAAGTGTCTCAGCTACCAAAAAAAAGATTTATTTTATTAGAATATATGAAATGGTCATTTTTACATTTTACTACTATGACCCATAACGTAGCACCAACCTTCTGGGCCAGTTTCAATCTTAAGGGCTTCACTCTAAAATGATCTCTTTTTGGCTCGTATCTACACACAGGGTTTCCTCTGGGAAATTCAGAATTTGGTCCATGCCTCAATCTCCAAAACAAAAAGAAAAGTTCCAATGTGAGCCCTCAGGCAAAGAATACATCAACTATAGCCCAGGATTTATTAACTCTGACCAAAAAAAAAAAAAGAAAAAAATAACAAAGAGATGAACCTAAGCCCATAAATGGTCAAACCAATTCTCCTTTCCTCTCTGATTGTCCTCCACATTCTAGAGACCGATTTACCTCTGTACTGACTATAAGTCTGAAGGACTTTTTTTTCCCCATTTATAGGTCTTTCATTGATTTCTTTTATTGTGTTTAGTTGTGGTTTAATGGAGTGGATTTTTTAAATGGTTTCACACATTTATATTCATCACCTGACCATATTTTAGTCACTATAATATCTTGTCTCCAAATTTAAAAAAAAATAGTATGTTGTTTTCTATAACATATCAAGGCTTTTTTGGGGTATAAAATCAAATAATGACCAACAATTCTCAACCGTGTGATAAGTAAAGAATTCAACTATATACAAAAGGTGCCAAAAATAAACACTCAAAATTCTAGGGAATAAAGACTACCAATGCATTTGGGGTTTGTTTCCATTATCATATGTTGAATATTTGATAAATTTCATGGCTATCATTTAGTCTAGCAGATGAGAATACTATCTTAAATAGAAAATGGCCAAAGAAAGAAGGCATTATGGAAATGTCAATGCTTGTAGGTCTAAACCTAAATGAATCAAGAAGGGAAAAGAATACAAGGAAATGTAATTCTTGAAGAACACACTTCAATGACTGTTAGGGATGTTGCTGTGGGTCTTAATTTGGGGAAAGCAAGCAATTCAAATAAAGGATCGTTCAAACTTATGCTAAAACAGGATCGGTCTCCCTGAGGCACAAAAGAAAGTAAAGTTGAAAATAGGACGAAAAAAAAAAAAGCCAAGCAGAGACAAAGTATTATTGCAAAACAGCCCAATTATTTCTCCTAACACAGACAAAGACCTTTAGCGAGATCTGGAATCTGGAGTGGGGGTTACTGATTTTTCTACAGTGTGGCATAAGTTATTTGAAGTTGGAAGAATGGGAAGACTACTGTCGCTCAAAAAACCCCAGCTGCTATCAATTGGTATAAAGGGAAAAAAATGCTTATCATGGGCAAAATAACACCAATAATGGAATATTGAAGATTGGGAAAAGGTAATTTGTAACAATGAAGTTCTTTTTTTTTTTTTTTCAAATTCAATGCTTAACAAAACCGTTTTTGTAAGAAGTCCAGGTCAGCTTGTAAGATCTGGGCATCTTTATCAAACTGAAAGATTTTCATACTTTTAATAGTTCTGGAAGTCTTTTCTTCAATGAAGGAATGCAAAATCATTGACATATCAAGAAGGACAATTTTTTCTGGAATAACAGAAATTTCCAAATGGCAATAGACTAATGCAGTATGATCCTGTACTATGTCACTTCACAAAAGCTTAAGAAATATATCCAAGAAATATAGGTAAATATAATTAAATATGCTTTAGTGGTCTGGGAAGTATCCTTGCTTAAAGCCTACTAAAAAGATATGGGTTATAATCAAGGTGAGATTTGGAAAAATGGACTATTCTTCAAAGACATTTCACATCCAGTATTAAAAAAAGATTCTTTATGATGAAGCATTAATGAATATTGTCAAAATCTTGTGAACTCAATGCCAAATTATGTTAAATAAGTGATTGTAGCCAAATGACATATTGTATGTCAGAAGTTTTCCAGAGAAGTAAGAATTTGTAAGGTTTTTAAGTTGGTAAATTTATTTTATTCTGTCCCAGTTAATTTGCACACCAATATACTACCCAAGTTGAACATATCCAGAATGGATAAGTATTTGAGGTGGTTACAGAGTAAAGGAAACTTACCCTTTGTTGGTCCCCAAGCGCTCCAGGGGACATCCTATACATATATAATACCCTGCTAATGTTGAGCTTCCACCCATTTTCAACAAATAGAAAAAAACTGGGGGTTGCAAGTGATTCAGCTACTGTTTCCTCAGACCTGCACAGTACATATATAAGGGCAAGGTAAGAGTTTGCTCCTCTGCAGAGACACACTATCTCTTATTACTCCTTTGCTCTAACTCCCATTTGGAATAAGAACTCAGAAGTATCTAGAAACTCCTCCTGTGCACTCACAGGCAGTTTTGTCATTTCCATTGCTCTGATGCCATTTGCTGCCTCTGTTGCCGTCTCTGGAGTCCTGCTGTTCCTCTTCTCCTGAGGCCATGTGGTTCTTTGATGTGCATGGTTCCATAGAAGGGCCACCTGGTTATGCTGGCCTCCTTCCAGGGAACTGTATGTCACACCATCTTCCCTCAGTCCATTTCAGCTCTGTTTCTCATATTGTAAAAGACTAAGTCCAAGGTTTCAGCTCAGATATTAATTTCTTCAGCAATGAGGTGTTAAATGGGTGATAATTACCAATGAATTTTATTATTGAAGTGGGGGTTACCTCAGAGATAGCCAGGAGAAGGGGGTTCAAAAGAGTTCGAGGTGAGGTCAAGACAAGTTTACACCTTCTCAAAGAGAAATGCCAGTGCTAGAATAAAGGTATCAATAACAAAGAGTTAACCTTGTCAAGGGAATTTCACTTCTTTAATGTAGTAAAAGGGGAATCCAGAAGGGCTTCAGCGGGTTTCTCCTGGGTTGACACCATACATTTCACTTTGCATTTTTTTTTATTAAAAAGTTCTTTGTTTTGTGGGAGAGTCAGAAATTAAATTTTTGTGAAATGGTTTTATCTGTATAGGGAAATACCACTTTATAGCGAAACAGTGTCTACTTAAAGCTTTACTTCAATTTTTCACTGTTTAAGCTCAATAAATCTGAGTTCCAAGTCTCCAGATCTATAATGGCTATTTCAGAATGCGAACAGTGATTTCCAATTGAATAGAGACTAGGTAACAGTCCAATTGTACAAAAAATTCTGTCTTTGAACAATTTTCCTGGTCTTCTGAGTTTCACTGAAAGAAGATTTCACAGTCCTAGGAATGATATCATTCACATTATGCAGTTCAAAAAAATGCAGCTATGGAGTTTTCCCATGTGATGTATTTTTAAAGCAGAGGTTATTGAATTTCCATAGATAATTTACTTTCGTCCAGCAACAAAATCAAGCACTTAACATGGGTGCAGTTAGAAAAGCACTCAGCTACCACTCCTGGAAATATTATTCCTTAACTCTTCAGGGAAAGAATAATAAATCAATCCTGGCATCCATTTGTATTGAGTTTGAATGTGTGGGAAGTGTTATCTTTGCATGTCATCTTTCCATTTGTAATCTTACTTTTTAAAAATTTTCAATCTTCTTGAGACTGAAAGACCTCTTCAAGATCTGATTCTTCACATCTCCTATTTCTTCTGCTCAGTACTATCCCCTAGAAGAGTGTGGTACACAATCATTCCTAGGATGGGAGTGGCACCAATGCTAAATTACATTGTATGCTGCTCCACTCCTCCAAACTGCAGAGAGGCCAGAAAGAGACCAGGCTGTAAATGGTTGCTGGGGGACAATATGGGACAATGGCCAATAACCTTTTCATTTTTTTCAACCACCCTAACCTTATAATTTGCGTAGGACAAAGAAGTGTGATGGGTTAGGTTAAAAGATTAAACTTTCTGGCTTCTGATACTTACTATCTGTGTGACTTCAGGCTGGGAAGTTTAATTTTTTAACCTAACCCATCACACTTTTTTGTCCTATGTGAATTATAAGTCTCTATGAGACTCAGTTTCCTTATCTGTAAAACGAGGAAGTTGAATTTATGACCTTGGAGGTCCTTTCCAGCCGTAAATTTATGATTCTCTTATCTTCATTACATTTCTCGTTTTCTTTTCCATTTGTGGAAGTGAGCTCTGGTGATATTTGCTGGAGTTTAGAAATGTGATAAGTAATAACAATCAAAGTCAATTTCTAACTGTGTCACGTAAGAATTGAAATGAGAGATTCAGAAGAGAGAGTTCAAAGAGCAGACATGACTTATTTTAAGCTTTTATTTATTGTTTTATTTTCCCCTAGTTACATGTAAAAACAACTTTTAACATTCATTTTTAAAACTTTGAGTTCTAAATTTTCTCCCTTCCTCTCTTCCTACCCCCCCTCCACTGAGAAGGCAAGCAATTCCATATATATAGGTTATACATGTGTAGTCATGTAAAACATGTTGATAATAGTCATGTTGTGAAAGAAAACATAGACAAGAAAGAAAAACTCAAGAAAAATAAAGAAAGTTTTAAAAAAGTATTCTTCAATCTGTATTCAGACACCAACAGTTTTTTTCTCTGGGGATAGACAGTATTTGTCATCATAAGCACTTCAGAGATGTCTTGGATCATTGTACTGCTGAGAATAGCTAAGTCATTCAAGGCTGTTAATCTTATAATATTGCTATTATTTTGTATACAGTACATTTCACTTTGCATTAGCTCACGTAAGTCTTTCCAGTTTTTTTCTGAGAGCATCGTGCCCATCATTTCTTATAGTACAATAGTATTCCATCATAATCACATACCACAACATGTTCAGCCATTCCCCAATTGATGGGGATCCCCTCAACTTTCTTTAATTCTTTACCCCCAGAAAAGAGCTTCTATAATTATTTTTGTACATGTAGGTCCTTTTTCTTTTTGTTTTTTATCTCTTTTGGGATACAGACCTAGCAGTGGTATTGCTAGGTCAAAGGATACACATAGTTTTATAGCCCTTTGGGCATAGTTCCAGATTGCTTTACAGAATTCACAACTCCAATAGTGCATTAAAGTCTAATTTTTCCCACATTACTTTCAACATTTGTCATTTACCTTTTCTGTCCTATTACCCAATCTAAGAAGTATGAGGTAGTACTTCACAATTATTTTGATTTACATTTTTCCAATAAATATTGAGTTATTTTTTCATATGGCTATAGATAGGTTTGATTACTTTATCTGAAAACTGATCATATCTTTTGATCATTTTTTTGATCTTTTGATACCAATTGGGGAATGGCTCTTATTTTAAAATTTTGACTCAGTTCTCTATATGCTTGAGAAATGAGGCCTTTATCAGAGAAATTTGCTTCAAAATTTTTTTCACAAAATTTTTTGTTGCTAAGTTTATCTCCCTCCATCCTATCCCCCCATTTATCCAATTTTCTCTCTCCTTTCACTCTGTCCCTCCTCAAAAGTGTTTTGCTTCTGACTACCTCCTCCCCCAATCTGCCCTCTCTCTGATCACCTCTCCCCCCTTCTCTTATCCCCTTCCCCTCCTTCTTTCCTGTAGGGTAAGTAAAATAGATTTCTACATCCAATTGAGTGTGTATAATATTCTCTCTTTGAACCAGTTTTGATGAGAGTAAAGTTCACTCACTTCCTCCTCACTTCCCACCTCTTATCTTCCACTGAAAAAGCTTTTTCTTGCCTCTTTTATGTGAAATAATTTACCCCATTCTACCTTTCCCTTTCTTTTCCTCCCAGTACATTCCTCTCTCACCCCTTTATTTATTCTTTAGATATCATCCCTTCATATTCAACTCACACCTGTGCCTCTTTCTATATATGCTCCTTCTAACTACCCTAATGATGAGAAAGGTCTTATGAATTATAAATATCATTTTCCCGTGTAGTAATGTAAATGGTTTAAACTTATTAAGTCAAACCCACATAAATCATTGGCATTTCTGCATATTACCAATAAAGCCCAACAGCAAGAGATAGAAAGAGAAATTCCATTTAAACTTACTGTAGACATTATAAAATATTTAGGAGTCTACCTCCCGAAACAAACCCAGGAACACAACTGCAAAATGTTTTTCACACGAATAAAGTCAGATCTAAATAATTGGAAAAACATCAGTTGCTCATGGGTAGGCAGAGCTAATATAATAAAAATGACAATTCTACCTAAGCTAATTTACTTATTCAGTGCCATGCCAATCAAACTACCAAAAAATTATTTTATAGAGTTAGAAAAAATAATAACAAGATTCATTTGGAAGAACAAAATGTCCAGAATATCAAGGGAACTAATGAAAAGAAATGCAAGGGAAGGTGGCCTAGCCATTCCAGATATTAAATTGTATTATAAAGTAGCAATCAACAAAACTGCTTGGTACTGGCTAAGAAATAGAGTGGTGGATCAGTGGAAAAGGTTAAGTATGCAAGACACAGTAGTCAATGACTATAGTAATCTATTATTTGATAAACCCAAAGACCCCAGATTCTGGGATAAGAACCCACGCTTTGACAAAAACTGCTGGGAAAACTGGAAAACAGTATGATAGAAACTAAGCATAGATCAAAATCTCACACCATATACCCAAATAAAGTCAAAATGGGTTCATGATTAAACTTATTAAGTCCTTTATGATTTCCCTTTCTTGTTTACCTTTTTATACTTCTCTTGAGTCTTGTATGTGAAAGTCAAATTTTCTATTCAGATCTGGTCTTTTCATCAAGAGTGCTTGAAAGTCTTCTATCCCATTGAATATTAATTTTTTCCCCTAAAGGATTATACTCAGCTTTGCTGGGTAGGTGATTCTTGGTTTTAATTCTAGGTCCTTTGACCTCTAGAATATCATATTCCAAGCTCTCCAAACCCTTAATGTAGAAGGCCTCAAGGTGACTGAATCAGTAGCAACAGTGGTGGTTTCCAGGCCTCTCAGCCCATAGGGGATTGGAAAACCAGTCGGAAGGACTTTTACAGGAGTCCCCTTGCTGGCACCAGGGGCAAGACTTTGTTGCATTGACTATACTTGGATCTGGGTCTTAGTCCTGGGTCTTAGTCCCAGTGCAAGGAGGAGCACTAGCACACCAGAGCTTGCTGTTACAGAGGAGCAAGGACCCCAGTCACAGTTCCAGGGTTAAAAAGAGTATTTGTGGTCACTCACAAACCAGTACATAGTATAAGAGAGTAGTAAACACACATCTTCCTATATCATAAGTTGGAAAAGCCAAAAACTTAAAGGTCCCCAGAATTACCTCTGAAAACAGCTGCACAACAAACCTGAAGTTTGGGACAGTGCCCCCTTTACTTAGGAAGCAGAGTCCCACTTTAGCATTGAATTAAAAGTCAAGAAATAGGCTAGAAAATGAGCAAACAACAGAAAAAAATTCTGACCATAGAAAGTTACTATAGTGACAAGAAATATCAAAACACACTCAGAAGAAGACAACAAAGTCAAAATTCCTACATCCAAAGCCTCAAAGAAAAATATGAATTGTTCTCTGACCGTGGAATAGCTCAAAAAAGATAATAAAGATCATGTAAGAGAGGAAGAGGAAAAATTGGGAAGAGAAATGAAAATGATGCAAGAAATTGTGAAAAAAGGGTCAATAGCTTGGTAAAGGAGGCACAAAAAACATTGAAGAAAATAACACCTTAAACAACAGAGTAGGTCAAATGGTAAAACAGGCACAAAAATCTAATGAAGAGAATGCCTTAAAAAGCATACTTGGCCAAATGGTAAAAGACACAAAAATTCACCGAAGAGAAGAATTCCTTAAAAAGTTAAATTGGCAAAATGGTAAAAGAGGTACAAAAGCTCACTGAAGAAAATAGTTTTTTTTTTTTTTTTAAGTTCCGCTTGGGCAAATGGAAACTAATGACTCTATGAGACATCAAGAAACAAATAAAAATAATGAAAAAATAGAAGAAAATGTGAAATATCTCAGTGTAAAAACAACTGACCTGGAAAATTGATCCAGGAGAGATAATTGAAGAATTATTGGACTACCTGAAAGTCATGATCAAAAAAACCCTAGACATCATCTTTCAAGAAATTATCAAGGAAAACTCCACTGATATAGAAAAAAATGTCAGGGGGTAAAATAGAAATTGAAAGAATCCACCAATCACCTCCTAAAAGAGATCCCAAAATGAAAATTCCCAGGGATATTATAGCCAAATTCCAGAGTTCCCAGGTCAAGGAGAAAATATTGCAAGCAGCCAGAAACAATTCAAGTGCCATAGAGAAACAGCCAGGATAACACAAGATTTAGCAACTTCTACATTAAAGGATCAGAGGGCTTAGAATATAATATTATGGAAGGCTAGGATTGCAACCAAGAATCACCAATCAACAAAACTGAGTATAATCCTTTGGGGGGGGGGAAATGGATATTCAATGAAATAGAGGACTTTCAAGCATGCCTGATGAAAAGACCAGAACTGATTAGAAAATTTGACTTTCAAATACAAGATGCAAAAGAAGCCATCTAGTCCAACCTCATCATTTTACAGATGTGAAAACTGAGTTCCAGAGTGATTTACTAAGTATCTGAGTTGGGATTAGAACCCAGGACCTCCTTAATCTGTCTATACCTGAGTCTTGGTAACCTCCCTTATCTAGAAATCAAGCAATTTGACATAGATTATACATGTGTAGTCATGCAAAACACATTTCCATGAAAGTTATTCTGTGAAAGAAAACATAGACCCCCCCCAAAAAAAGAAAGAACACAAAAAAAAGAAAGTCAGGCTCTACCACTTCTTTCTTTGGAGATGGATAGTGCATTATAAGTCATTTCATTATAAGTCCTACAGAATTGTCTTAGATCATTGATTTGCTGAGAACAGTTAAGTCACTCATGGCTGATAATCTTACAATATTGCTGTTACTTTGTATTCAGTGCATTTCATTTTGCATCAGTCCAGGCAAGTCTTCCAGGTTTTTCTGAGAGTATTCTGATCATCATTTCTTAAAGCACAATAGTCTTCCATCACAATCATATATAACATGTGTGAGGAACAGCAAGGAGACCAGTGCCACTAGATCACAGAGTATGTGGAGGGGCATAAGACATAAGAAGACTGGAAAGGTAGAAAATGTTCAGGTTATGAACAGTTTTAAAAGCCAGCAGATTTTATATTTGACACTAGAAGTGATGAAGAGCCACTGGAGTTTACTGAATTGGGGGAAGGGGAAAACATGGTCAGAGAGATATGAGCATTTTGTAGGCAGTAGGGAAGCAGGCTGTAGACTCCGAGAGACTGAAGATAAGTGATAATGGGGATATCAGAAGGGACAATCTACTGGAGAACACAGGACAGAATGGGATCACTTGTGCATGTAGAAGTGTTTACCTTGGCAAGGAGATGGGCCACTTCTTCGTGTGAGACAAGGGTAGAGGAGAAGATAGTAACAGAAGGCATCTGAGTGATATGAGATGAAGAAGAGGGGAGAGGAACAAGCTCTTAGCAAATAGCTTCAATTTTTCCAGGAAAACATCACAACCTCTCTAAATCTCTAGTTCTTTATCAGTAAAATGGAGATAAAAATTCTTGTTGTGTCTACCTCCTAGGGTTGTGAGGATCAAATAAAATATGTGTGTAAAGTGAATTGCAAACCTCAAAACCATACACAAATCAATGATTAATAATACATTTATATTTAATTATTATTAGAATATCTATACTAGAAATTGATGAAAAATGCCAAATATATCCATTATTTAGTAGTTCACATGTAGTTCACACTTTCCTCCTTAGAAAGTTATGAATGACATCATAAGGTATGATATTGTATTACAGATTGTAATCCATCTATTCTTTCTGATCTGTGCTATTCTTGTCCATTTCCCCCATCATACTCCTCTAGAGCAGAGATTCTTATCCTTTTGTGTGTCTTGGATCCCTTTGGCAGTTTGTTAAAGCCTATTGTCCCCATCTCAGAATAATATTTTAAAATTTATATATATATATATACACATATATACATACATGTGTATATATGTACATGCATGTATGTGTATGTATATTTAAGTATACTAATTATATAGAAATATGGTTATCAAAATATTTTTTAAATGTTCATAAACCCAGATTAGTCACCCCTGCATTATAGCGTATTCCCTTAGCATGCTAAGGACCTTTAACATCATGTGCAGCCCTCAGGATATTTGTGTGTTTTTCTTCATTCTCACTATGTAACTGGCCCATCCCATTTTCTGGTCATATTTGGATGGGATTTTTACAACATTTCTTAAATAGAAAGCATTGTTAGTGATAAAGTGCAGTCCATTCATGCCTACACTGTATCTATTTCTCCATAGCCTTCTAGGCGACCTGAAATTTTGATTCTTCAGAAAACATAGCGTTTCATTATTCTCAGTTATGTAATAATGCCAGAAGAATATTTGTGTTTAAAACTTTTTTTTATTTTAGGTAGAAGTTTGAAATTAATGAAAGTGCTGCCTTAATTTCCCAAGTGCAATGCAGGCTATTATCTTCTTTCTATTCAATTTTGTGTTTTTCCTTAGCATATGTACCAATATATGATCAAACCAACAACAACAATGGTCTATGCACCCAATGATATATCATAGACTGGCTGACAGCCATTCTTTAACCACCTGGTTTTTCTTTTATGAATTGTTATGCAAAATGTTTTTGAATCATTGTGAATCTCACTTTGGAGGATCCATAGTATTTGAACTGGTACCATCAAAACAATGTAATTCTCCAATAGGACTTTTTGGAGGACGTTGGTATCTATGGGAACTCCCTGTTTCATTTGAACCCTGCATTAGATATCCTTTGTGTTAATGACAATTAACACAATTAATTAATGACAATTTGTGTTAATGACCTTTGGCAGTCATATATTGTTGGACACAATTATCTCTGTTGTTGTATTTATCAAGACATCTTATATGTTTTTATTATGTGCATAGGAGACCTAATTGGGAAAAAAACCCTTTATAGCTTATGTTTTATTCCACCAAATCAAAAAAAATTTATAGTCAACAAATAATAAATCCCTTGTGATCTTGTATTCTCTGATACTTTAAGTCAATTATGTGGTGGTTAAGATGTGGTTTGTTGTATAATTTTATTATGGAAGTCTCATATATTCCTAAAGTATACCTTTGATACATGTGAAGAACATTTATGCATATTTTATGGTGATAAAAATCAAGCATATTATTACGCATTTATTGATGTCATTTCAAATGTCTTTTTTGGGTAACAATACCATCTGTCATTTTTTAAATCATTAAATTCTTTTTCTTTTGAAAATTAATCTTTTAAAAATTTTGAAAATTCATTCCTTGAAGTCATAAATATTGTGTTACTTTCAGGATGGACCTCCTCTACTTATATCCATTTTGGTCTTCTTGCTCTTTCCATCTTTACTTTCTTTTATATCATTTCCTATCATATTGGCAACTGATTTGTTAGAGTCTCAGTATGAATCCAGTGTCATTGTTGAAGAAAATAAATTATAATAATCCATGGTCTAGTGCCCCACCTTTTGTGTTTTTGTGGTCTGAGAGACAGACTCCCAAATCACTCTCTTTTCATTCATCTTGCCCTCAACCTGAGTTTACTCTGGGAAATATCAGAATGTAGTTGGTTTCTCTCCACAGAAATGAGTGAAAGTCTCCCAGGAGTTTTATAAGTAATAAAGGTAGCAATGCATATGTTGGATATAGAGCAACCTTTATTTCATCCCACAGAAAATGTAGAAAATTCAAAGGACTCACGGGAACCTATTAACAAATTCAGAAAACACATAAAGGTTCACAATAGAACATAAACAATTAGGACAGTTTTACAGTTCCTCCAGTGAATCCAACTTTCCACTGCATCCTGAAGTTCAGATTCAATGCAATCTTTTTTGCATCAGTTGGAACTCCCTTCAGAAAAATACACTTGAAGTTGATAACCCTCCTACATCTCAGGGAATTGTACTTTCTGAAGGGATATGAAGCACTTCCCCTCCCAGATTCGATGTTACCCTACAGTTTTGACTCATACCCTCTCCCTGGAAACACACTTTGGGGCTGCTAGACATGCAATATCCCTTTTAATTGGAGCCATAGCATTCAAAAAACTCACTTTAATAGTGAAATTAAAAATCTAGGTCCCTTGTACTTCAAATAGTGAACTTAGTCCTCTCCAGAACTGGTAGCAACATGCATGAAAGGGCATCAAAAAGGAAAGTTATCTTCTCCCTACACCCCTAAAATAAGTTCAGATCCCCCAGTGATCAAACTTGGTGCTACTAAAATACAGCCCTCAGGACTCTTTTTACTCCACCAACACCCTCACTGCTGCCATCTCTTGGGCAAAGAAACTCCAGTCTCTGACAAATGATCAGAAAAAAAAATTAAGAGAAACTTAAGGGTAGCAAAGAACTTGAGGCCCAGAAACTCTATTCTTAGGCTATAAGGGTACAAACAAATTCAGCTAACCATGGGATTTTCCCTAAAGTCACCTTTAATACCAGTACAAATGTAACACATTGGTAGGGATGAGAGGACACCCTCCACAATCCCCCCCATCACTTTCTTCTTATATTCTTGGGATACCTCTGAATGAAAGGTTGAAAATAATTCTGATAAGAAAGAAGCGTAAGTTGTCTGAATAGACCAATGTGGATTCACAGAGAACTTAGTCACTAACTTAGATTTTTTTAAAAGTTATATACAGAAGATGGAAGCTGAGAAAAGCAACAGAGAATGAATACAAAAGTGTGGCATGAGCCTATAAGAATAGTTTCAGGGATACTAAAGCTGAAAATGAGCTGAAGCGAGTGAAGAAAGCTAAGAACAAGAACAACAAAAAAGGATGTTGGGTTGTTAGGTTTTTAAAACTGTATTGGGGGAGAGAAAAGAGAATCAAAGAAGGATCAGGACAACTATTTTGGGTGAAAGGGATGGTGATACATGGCAATATAGGGAAGGCAGATTTTCTTGGTTGTTATTTTGCCTCCATTTACTCTGCCAAGGAGAATGACTTTTGGAATATTTTATACACACACACACACACACACACACACACACACACACACAAGGATTATAGAATTGATATCTAAGATATGGTTTGGTCTAGACATGTGAATATACTGGCATAAGGAACTGCCAGTGAGGAAAACCCTTCTATCAAACCTAGACTGGGATGTATTCTGAAATTTATAGTTTTAGAAAGTTGCCTGGGGTTCTGAGAAGTTAAGGGACTAAATCTATTAGACTCTAAACTCCCTGAGAGGCAGGGACTGTCTTTTGCCTCTTTTTTCATTCTCTGAACTTAGCATACTGCTTGGCAATAGTTCAGTTATTTTTTTTAACAGTATCTGTCTTTTCATGACCCCATTTGGGGTTTTCTTGGCAAAGATACTGGAGTGGTTTGCCATTTCCTTCTCTAGTGGATTAAGGCAAACAAAAGTTAAATGACTTGCCCAGGGTCACCCAGCTATTAAGTGTATGAGACCAGATTTGAACTCAGGTCTTTCTGACTCCAGTCCCAGCAGTCCATCTACTAAGCTATCGAGCTGCCTCATAGAGGATTGAAGACTTCTTCACAAATAATCCTTCACCTTGTACCTCCAAACCTATGCCTAGATTACGCAAGTAACATTAATGCACATAGCACTCACATCTCACATTCCCCAGTGCTTGATACTCCTAATCCCCCAAATTACTCAGGCTATGACTGCAGACATTCAGTTCCCTTTACCCACTTAAAGAGAAACAAAACAGGTATTTACCCAGCACTTTTTATTCAATTAACAGGAGAATTGATTCAGCTTCCTATTGATGTGATACAGGAACTTTGAGCTCCCTATTAGGCTTCCACAAGAACCATTCTGTACTAGGTGTGTTTGGTATCAGCCCTGCACAAAAGTGATTGCAGTTCTACTTCTGGTCTCCAGTTTTCTTATGTTTGTGTTAGTCAGTCAGTCAGTCAACAAGCATTTGTGAATCATTTCCTATGTGCCAGGCACTGTACTAATCACTTTGGATACAAAGAAAGGCAACACCCCCCCCAAATAAATAATCACAATAAAAAAAACAAACCCACAGACTCTGTCCATAATGAGTATAGATTCTAATGGGGAGAGACAACATGTAAATAACTAGGTAGGATATAAAAAAGTAACTGGAAGGTAATCTGAAAGGGGAAGGCCTAAATGGATGCTGGGGGGACTGGGCAATATCTCCTGCAGAAGGTGAGATTTGAGCTATGTTGAAGGAAGCTATGAAAAGTAAGAAGCAGAGGTGAGAAAAAAGAGCATTCAGGCATGAGAGATAACCCTACAAAGCAATGTAGTAGAGAGATGGATTGCCACGTCTGAGGCAAGTAGGCCAACAACATGCCTGGATCACAGAGTGTATTAAATTTAGTAAAGTATAAAACGACTGGAAAGATAAGAAGAGGTCAGATTGTGAAAAAGTTTAAAATGGAAAATAGGGAAATTTATATTTGATTCTGGATATGATAGGGAGCCATGGGAGTAGGAAGGTGACTTGGTTAGACCTAAGCTTTAGCAACATCATCTTGACAACTGAGCAAAGGATAGACTAGTATTGGGAGAGACATGAGTGATGGAAACCAGTTAGAAAGTTATAGTGATAGTGTAGGTGAACAGTGATGAAAGCCTGAATTAAGATGGTGACTGCATGAGTGGAAAGAATGGGTCATATATGAATGATGTTTTATGAATGGAAATAGTAAGATGTGGAAAAGAATTAGATATGTGGAGGCAATGATAGTGAGGATTAGAAAATAATACCAAGTTTGTTTGTTTTGGATGACACAGAGAATGGTCATATCTTAATGGTAACAAGAAAGTTCAGAAGGGAGGAAGGTTTGGGGGAAAAAAGATGAGTTATTTTGGATATGCTGAGTTTGAGATGCTTATGCGACATCCAGTTTGAAATATCTAAAATAGGATCTGATTCAGGAATGGAACACAGGAGAAAGAGTAGGATCAGATACATAAATCTGGGAGTTTTCTGTAAAGAAATAGTAATTGAGCCCATGAGATCTGATGAATCACCAAGTCAGATAAATAAGGATTTATTGAGTACCTACTATGTGCCAGTGAAAATGCCCAGATTAAGGAGATGGAGTATCTCGTGCAAGAAACAGCAAAGGCATCAGAATCACTGTATCGGAATGCAGAGTGTGTGTCAGGGATGGGAGAAATAAGGTATAAAAAGACTATGGGGAGGATGGGGGTAGGGTGGGAACCAGGCTATGAAGGGATTTGAATGCCAAACAGAGGATTTTATATTTGATCCTGGAGGTGATAGGAAGCCATTGGAGTTTTTTGAACAAGGTGATAGGAATATTAATTTGACATTTGATTGGAGAATGAAATAAAGTGCAGAGAGACTTGTGGCAGGGATACCAACCAGAAGGTTACAGGTGGAAGCTTGAGAGCCTGCCCTGGGATAGTAGCAGATTAGATATTGGGAGGGAGGGGGAGTTGAGGATGAGAGAGGAGTTGAGTATGATACCTATATTGTGAGTGTAGGTGACTGGGAGGATGGAGGTTCCCTTGAGATTATCTGTGGTCAATTAAGAGGGTATCTATTCCAAGCACGTGAAGACTTTCCCTGGCAGAATGGGCAGATGAGAACAATTTGTTCCAGCAGCCATGAAGGTGGCCCAAGCAGGTCATCTGGAGCACTTACAGCCCTTATTGACATTTGTCTTGCCTCTGGACTTCAATGACTCTGGAACAGAGGGTAAGGCTTCACTTTAATTCAATTCATGAAGGGGTCAAAAGATCACCCTACGATGTCACTGTTTCTTTTTGAAAATGAAGGACAAATGGGGGCAGCTAGGTGGTGCAGTGAAAAGAGAACCAGCCCTGGAGTCAGAAGCCCCTGAGTTCAAATGTGACCTCAGACACTGGACACTTACTAGCTGTGTGACCCTGGGCAAGTCATTTAATGCCAATTGTCTTGCCAAAAAAAAAAAAAGACAAACAACAACAAACCAGCAAACAATAGGAACATTAGAAAGAAGGGAAGGCTTAGGAGAACATATCCCTCAGGGTCATATATTTCTTCTGAAAAATGCTTTTGCCATTGGGAAAGGAAGAAAGGAAACTCTCCTCTCCCTCCTCCCTCTACCCTTATTATACAATAGGCACAACAGAAAGGTAGAGAGCAGGTGTTCTCAAGAGTTCAGTTCTTCCTCCAGAGCTGAAATCCTGAGTTCATTGTCTGTAGACCTGGGCCAGCTTGATTTTTAAAGGCTTGAGAGATATGGCTTGTCCTATGTCAACCAATCAGTAGAAATTCCCTATCTCCCATCCGTGTCCTTCATCCAAAGGCCAACATTTTATAACATATTCTGATTTTTAGGTAAACCCCTTCGCACTCTGGTATTTTGTTGTTTAGGAAAACCACAATTTGAACAAGAATTGCTATGATTCATCTCTTCTTAACACTTAAGAAGAAACTTGTGGTGGGAAACATGGCAACAAGTTTTCAACACTTTTTTTTTTACTGCATTTATAGTTAGAATGACAATTCCATCTCTCCCTTCCATTTAAAATCCCCCTTGAAGAAGTCTAGAACATCCCGTATTTTTAAATTGTTTTAAAGAATCAATAGACCTCTCCAAAATGAGTAATTCATTTTCTTCTTCAAGCTTTGTAAGTTGTGAGGCCAACCAAACATGGGCAGATACCCTGCAAACATGATGCTTTGATTGGTTCCATGAATGACATGAGTGGGTCATCAGAGATGTGGCAAAGTGGGTAGACTTCTGGATGTAGAGACTTGCAGGCCCTGGGGTCAAATTGCATCTCTTATCAGCTGTATGTGTATTGGCAAGTCACTTTGCCACTCTGAGGTTTAGTTTTCTCATCTTTTTATTGCTAGTGCCTTCTTGCCTCTGTGATCATTTCCAATTTATTTTGTATATAAATTGATTGGGCAGCTAGGTGGCACAGTGGAGAGAGTGCTGGGCCTGGAGTCAGGAAGACCTGAGTTCAAATGTGACCTCAGACATTTACTAGCTGTGTGACCCTGGGCAAGTCACTTAACCATGTTTGTGTTAGTTTCCTCATCTGTAAATGAACTGGAGAAGGATGTGGCAAACTCCTCTAGTATCTTTGACAAGAAAACCCCCAAAATAGGGTCACGACGAGTCAGATACGACTGGAATGACTGAACAACAAAATAAACCGTTTGTTTCCTCCATTAAAGTATGAGCTCCTTGAGAGGAAGGACTGTTTTTCTCCCCTTTCTTTGTATCCCCAGCATTTAACATAATGTCTGGCATATAGTAGGTGCTTAATAAATGCTTGTTGATATGACTTGTAAAATAGAAATAATAGCACTCTACTTCATAAGGTTGTCCTGAAGATCAAATGTGTTAATGTACATAAAATGAATTGCAAACTTTTGAGTATTTAGTAAATGTGATCAATCAATATTAATTAAACTACAAAGACCATATCTGCTATTTTGTGTCTGAGGACAGTCCTCCTATGAAGGCAGAACTTACTTGGGCATGTTGATATATTTTGGGGAAAGAATAGTGTCTGTTTTAGACTTAGGACCAAACAGACTTTGTAATGATCTGTATAACTGATAATGTTTCAGGGCAGGCTCTGACTAGACCTTCCAGACTACTTATAATTCCTAAGGATTGATCTTCAATTCCATCCTTCCCCTCCCTTTGAGAATCTTCACAGAAATCACAGAATGTTAGACTCATACCTACATAAAATCACAGAAAGTTAGAGCTAAAAGAAACTTTGGCTGTCTAGTGTTGACTCTGAACCAAAGTAGTTTTTGGAGTTGGTTAGGAAAGAATAGGATTGTGTTTGTCTAATAGTATTCATCTTAAGGCACTAAATTAATAAGGTTAGATACATGATATTTTAAGAAAAAAACAATAGAATGTAACTTCTTAAAAGAAACTTTCCTTTTGTTACATCTTATTTTAGTTATCTGACAGGCATAAGGCTGAAGCCTTTATGGTGCCAAAAACTAGAGAAATAATTAGAAAGAGAAGAAACTTAATCCATTCCTATTATATTCAATTGTATTCTCATAGTCACCTGTCAGATCACATACTAACCTTCTATATGAAATAAGGAAGTCAAATCAATGAAGTACATTGATGATACTTTTCTAAACCCATACGCTTCAAAAGTAATGGAACTATAAAACTAAATAAAATAATGCTGTTTCAATGCCAGGGAGTCAGAAGCTACAATAGTTATATATAATGGATAATAATAATAGGATTATTAGCTTTAAACTCACTAGTAATTGCTTGTGCTAATTTATCTTTAATCATTATCAGCAGGGTGAATGGCACTGAATCCATGTTGAGTTCCTGAAGAAAACCATAAAACATTTGGTTATAGGAAGTATAGAAAACACTTAAGGAAATCAGGTATAATTCATTTCTGCAGCATTCTTAAATCTATTTATACAAATGAATTATATTTTAAAAATCCAGAACAATTTAGAATACCTGGGGTTCATGCCCTTTTCTGGAACTTAAGGAACATGAGAAGTTATTTTTTCAAGAAGTTCAAGATGGAACTTCCCTCCACCCCCTTCCCCCACCCTCTTTTTACATTACTAATCAGTGTTTGATAAGACAATTATTTAGTACTATGATACTTTTCACTGAGGCATGTAGCCCCCATGCAAGGCATCATACTTCTCTGGAACTTAATATAATGGAAAGGGTATTGAATGTGGGAATGAGTATAGCGCCATGCCTGAAATAATGAACAGTGTCTGAAGAAGGGAACCTGTCTGAAAAAAGGGCTGTGGTCCAAATTATAAGTAAACAAAATTTAGGGCTGAGTCAAGCCAGAATTCACAGGTTAAGTAAATTGAGAGGACTAAGTAAGAGTTGCAAAGGAATTAGAGCAATAGTCTCAGGCTTAGGGGCAGATCAGCTCAGGGTAGCTCAGGAAAAACACTCATGAAATACACAAACTAGATTATTTTAGGGTGGCACTTACTCCTCTTTGATCAGCTGTCTAAGTTATCCCATGGGTTTGGACTTAGTAGAAGAACAGGGAACTGTATTTGACTTGGAAATGTGAGCAAGCCTGAGTTAAGAAATTAGCATTTCTTTCTGAAAATTGAAGGAAGTTCAAGATATGAGGTTAGAGAAAGGGAAATTTGAGTAATCTTCAAAATTGCTATAATAGGTGGAACATCCCTGTACGGGTTATTGCTTTGCCATTGTATCAAATGCAACTCTGCAATGGATGATCAAAAGAAAATGTTACTTAAAGAATGAACAGAAAAGGAATTAAAATATCACAGTGAAATTTTCTCCTGTATTGATCCATAAAAAAAATAAGATCATGAATGTGTATGTGCATTGAACAGATAAACTAATTCACCTAAAGGAATAATTCATCTAGATTCCACACTAAGAAAAAGTGATCCAGGGGCACAGATTTTGATTCTATAAAGGGGCTATCATCTGTAGATTACCCAGAACTTATCTTGAAGTCTGGGGGTGGTAGCAGTTAGAGCTTTCAAAAACCTTTTCTAAGTACTGCAAGGATGGGTGGTAGAGATAGATAGATAGATAGATAGATAGATGGATGGATGGGTGGATGGGTAGGGATAAATGAGATAGCACATACATTTTATATCTCTATCTATAGTATTTAATAATATTAGGGCTGTTTCTCATCCCCAGTGCCCTGTGTTTAGGAAACACTTGTTCAGTCCTTTGCAGTCATGTCTGACTCTTTGTGACTCCCTTTGGGGTTTTCCTGGCAAAAATTAAAGTGGTTTACCATTTCCTTCTCTAGCTCATTTTACAGATGAGGTAAACAGGGTTAAGTGATTTACCCAGGGTCACAGTTAGTAAGTTTCTGAGGCCAGATTTGAACTTAGGAAGATGAGTCTTCTTGATTCCAGGCCTGACACTCTATTGTGCCACCTAGCTGCCCCTAGGAAAAACTAGGCTTGTATTATCACTGCTATATCCCTTCCTTGGTAAGAAAATGTCCTCTATCAATGCTAGGCAACATCTCTTCTACAACTTATTGTGTCAGAGAGTTGTCTTGATCACTGAGGTGAAGAGACTTCCCTGGAGTCATATCCCACATGTGTCAGAGTCAGGACTTGAACCCAGATCTCTCTGGCCCCAAGGGCACTATTATTCTGCCTTGTATGCAGCACACACTTAATAGATGTTTATTGAATAGAATTTTGGGGAGAGGAGAATGGAGATGGGAAAGCTTTGGAATGATCTGAGAAATAACTTAAAAAAAATCAACTGGCTCTGTAAATACTTTATTTAATTGCAGATTATCCCCATGTATATTTCTTTGCCCATTCCAGTTTTGAGGGAGAAATAACAGACTTTCTTCTTCATAATTTTAACCAATGGGCTAAAATAATCATCAATAGCTTTTTCCAACCTCTAAAGCTGTGGAGGGAGTAACTGAAGGTATGTGAATTGTGTTTATTTACATTTTATGTTGTAGAAAGTAAATCCATAGGGAATCCATAGGTCTTACAATTCCCTTTTTATTTGCAGCTGCCTCATTTCACCTTACTACTAACTGCTAATGACTGTTGATAGTTCTTCAGCTATCTTGAAAAAGCCTTCTAGAGTAAATGCCTCCACTCTATTATTTTTTTCTAAAACCTTTGCAATATGGCTTTTGACCTCATCATTGAACTGCTTTCTCCAGATACCAGTGATCTCTTAATTGCCAAATCTAATGGCCTTTTCTCAATCCTCATCCTTTGTGACCTTTTTGAAGCATTTGATACTATTGTTCACCTTCTCCTCCTAGTTATTCTTGGGTTTTATACTTCTCTCTCTGTCTCTCTCATCTCTGTCTCTCTGTCTCTCTCTGTCTCTGTCTCTCTCTGTATTTCTGTCTCTGTCTCTCTCTGTCTTTGTGTCTTTCTCCCTTGCTCTCCCTGATCCGTAGCTATAAGGTTGATGAAGGAAGACATTAGGGCAAACCTTCATCTCTGATAGTAATGCTTCTGTGTATAATCATAGAGCACCCTACTTAGTCTTATTTGCTATATCTTTATTAACGTCATGCAAGTGTACCCCAAGGTTTGGTCTTTGACTCTCTACTCTTTTCTTTCTTAACTTTTTCATTCAGTGAACTCATCAGCTCCTTTAAGTCCAATTGCATCTCTTTGCAGATGACTTCCAGAGGTGTAACTCTGGTCCTAGTCTCTTTTACAGAGCTCCAGTCCCACATTACCAATTGCCCATTAAAGATTTCAAACTGGTTGCCCCATGGTCGTCTCAAAGTCAACATGCACAAAACTGAGTTCATAATCTAGTATTCCTCAGCCCTCACTCCTTTTGAACTTTCCTATTTTTTTTTATAGGATACTGTAATCTGTCCACGTACTGAGCTTCTCAACTTCAGTTAGCCTTGTCTTACCACTATCACTCATGGCACTGATCTAATCAGTTGCAAAATCTTATTATTTCTATTTCTATGACATTTTTCATATACTTTCCTTTATCTCCTCTCAAATAGTCACGAACCCAGTTCAGGCCATTATTACCTTTTAGCCTACAATATTACAATAGATTTTCTCACCTCAAGTCTCTCACTCAATTCAATTCATCCTTCATATGGTTGCCAAAAGAATTTTCCTAAAGTGTAGGTCTGACCTTGTCAAAAAATTCAATACTGATTTTACTAAGTAAACTCCAGTGGCTCCCTATTACCTTTAGGATAACAAATAAGATATTTGTCATTTAAATCTTTTTATAGGCTTGTCCATTCCTAGCCCTAAGCGATGGTCAAAAGAGAGAGTCTCAGAGCTCACCCAAAGGAAAATTTGCTAAAATTGGGTGCAGCGGATAGAACACCAGGCCTGCAGTCAAGAAGACTCATCTTCCTGAGTTCAAATCTGGCATTAGACACTTACTAGCCATGAGACCCTGGGCAAGTCACTTAACATGTTTGCCTCAATTTCTTTATCTGCAAAATGATCTGGAAAAGGAAATGGCAAATCGCTCCAATATCTTTGCCAAGAAAACCCCAAATGGGGTCACAGAGAGTCAGACATGACTGAAAAATGACTGAAACAACAAAAACAGGGACACAATCAAGGTGCCAGATTCTCTAAATGTGGCTTCTCCCATGAGTCACTCTCTTCTCTTCCTTCAATGGTTTCTTCCTGGAGAGGGTATGCAACTGCATGTCTTCTCTCTTGAACCTGAAAGCCAGTCCTAAAGCACTAACTAATCAATCTCTGCGAAGGAGGAGAGGCTTATGTAAATAGCTTTTGAGTCACAGGTTATGTATCTTATTAGTTTTTTTTTTTGTTTTAAACAAATGATTAACCTCTAGATACTCCATGATCCAGTCACACTGGTCTACTCCCAGCTCCTCTAAAATTACATGCCATTTCCCATCATCATGACTTTGCACTAGATATCCCCTAGGACTAGAATTTTCTTTCTTCTCACTGTTGCTTCTTAGAATCCTTTGCTTCCTATAAGACCCATCTCAAATACCACTTTTTACAGGAGACTTTTCCTGGTGTTCCCACTTGCTAGTTCCTTACCTTCCTATGTTACTTTATATCTGTTCTTTATATATTGTGTATATCTTTTTATATACATGCTGTCTCCACCAATATAATATAAGCTAATTGAAAGCAAAAACATTTTTCTCCTTGTCTTTGTATTCCCAGCACTTGACTCAGTGACAGACACACACCATACTAAGTGCTTAATGATTGCTTCATGAATGACCAGCTATGTTGAAGAATATTGCCCCTTGTGATAACCACAGAAGCTTATTATAGAAAAATCATACTCTGGGCAAGAGGTGTCAAACACAGCAGGCACGGCTATTACCACCTACAAAACTCCACAGTCCTGTCTGGACCAGATTAAAATATACTTGGGAAATATTTAACAAAATAAACAAAAATATAATAGAACATGTGGGGATTAAAATTATCCAACCTATAATAAGAGAACTGAGCTCTGAGCCAATGGCTCAAAGGGTCCATGGTCCCCTCTAATGAAGTAGACCTCAGATTTTCCTCATGATCTGAGATGCCCCCTCCTTCCAGGGCCCTATTTTTATAGAGCTAGATATCTAAACGTTCAAGAACAGCTATATCAGATACAGAATAATCCCACTGGTTGACATATGACACATAAGCAAAAAGAAGCAAAAATGATCTGTCAGCAGGGTTATGAGTTGGGTGAAGCAAGGAGTACCTCCACTGACTAGGTGGTCATAAGATGGTCATAAGAGGAGTACCTGTTCATGTTGGACAAGAGAGAATGGTCCGGAGGTACCAAAATAATTTGAGGGGACTTTCCATGTAGTTGAGTCACCTCCACTACACTGGGCTTGGTCACCATGACAAGGAAAAACAAGAGTAGAGAGCCTCTAGCTAGCTTCCTATGATTATACAAGTGATTTTATCATGTGCATCTCACAGCTCTGGGTTCAAATATACAGAATTTATAATAACTTCCCCTATCATATCAACTTGATTAATACCAATTGGAGTAGAGTAGGTATCCTCAATGAATGAACTTTCTCAAACATAGATAATGTTAATATGTGCTTTTCTAAATCAATGTACAGTTTTCAGGAATCCTTATGTAGCATTTAGTGGGTCCCCCCCTTTTCAATTTGAGTTTGAAACACCAACTCTCAGCTTTAGTGAAATTCCAGTTCACCATTGTCAGAACTACGGCACTCTACACTAACATTGGTATAGGGACCGTGACTATACTGGAATTGACTCCTACTTCTTCATGAGAATCTACTGTTCTCTTTCAGTGAGTGCATTTATATCTTAGAAATTGGTAAATACTACAAATCAGAACTTGATTTACTGTGATTGTCTAGACTTAAGAAAATGTTAATAATGCAGATGAAACTAAAACCATGCTATGTGTACATATTTGTGGTGGTGGGGGAGGAGAGGGCAGAGATGAATGTTAAATATTTACCACACCCCTCAGTAGGATAATGGATCTAGAGATGGAAGAACTCAGAGCCAATCTAGTTCAGTCCCTCATTTTTGCAAACAAAGGAAACAAGAAAGTAAACAAGCATTAATTAAGTGATTATGGTGTGCCAGAAACTGTAAGATAACTAAATTCCAGGATGATACATTGACTTCCTTTATTTCCACTCAGGAAACTAATTTCATAGGAGATACAATGACTCCCCCAAAATACAGGTAGCAAGTTCCAGAGTCATGAGTCAAAGCCTCGTCTTCTGCCTCCAGAACACACAGAGTCAGAGCTATGCCCATAGCACCAAGTTGCCACTTTATCAGTCTCATTGCTGTGCCTACCATTATAATTCCATTCCTTTGAGTCTTGATACTTTCAGCCTTTTAGTTCCCAATTTAAATGTAAATACCCCCTGATGCAGTTAGCCTTTATCATCTAAAAGCTTAGTTATCAAAAAACACCTTAGTAGAGATTAGCAGAAATGGGACACAGGATATGAGCCTGGCATTGGACTGCTTAGAAGACAAAATTCACCTTCCAAATTTGGCCATGAGGCTGGGCTTTCTCAGCATAAGGATGAGACTTAATTTCTCTCTTTTTCTTACCCCATATCCATGAGCGGAAAGGAGAGAATTATAGGAGGAAATGAAGTAGTAGTAGCAATAACGGATGAAACAATATCCTTTCACTGGGTTTGTGTGAAAAAGATCTCACATTCTATATAGCTAAAAGTCTTCTGTGGCTATGGACAGAAGCAGTCAGGAATGATGATTGGTTTTGTTTTGGTTTAATCTTTATGGGTGGCATCAATTTCTTAGAAATAAAGGTTTGCTCCAGTGTCTTCCTTCATCAGCCTTGTAGCCAGGGGTGCTCAGCTCAGCTCAGCATGGGAGGATGGAGCTCATGGAGCTTGACAAGCGTGGATACATCTGCAAGCAGTTTCTCCCCTGGGGATGGTACATAATGGAAGACCTGGCTTCTGGAGATGAAAATTTAAAAATGAAAAGCAAATTTAGCCTTCGCTCTTCTGCAGCAGCACTGTACAGATCTGAGAAGTGTGAGCAGGAAAAGGGATATTAAGCTCTCCCATAACATGTGAAAGAACTGGGAATTTTGGGAAATTCAAATTTCCCCACCATGATAGCGACCAGGGTCTCCATTATCCTCAACTAGCATTAGTTCCCCTAGGGGCAACAACTTGTCGCCTAGACCTGATTGGCCCCTGCCTCCCTTACTGAAGTTTCTTCTTTATCTAATAGCATAAAAAGTCCTACCAATGTGGAATCAGTCCCTCCTACAACTGGGTAGATGTCTGAAGAACCCTCTGCCCTGTTTCCATATGGACATGACAGAGGCAAAGCCTGTAGAAGGGAAGGGCCATTATACCCTTGTTGCTGAAGATAACAGGGTGATACTATGTTAGGGCTAAGTAGATTACCTTTTTGGGTAGCAGAGGATAGAGTGCTGGATCTAGAGTCAGAAACACATATTCATGAGTTCAAATCTGGCCTTAGATACTTACTGTGTGACCCTAGTTTGCCTCAGTTTCCTCATCTGGAAAATGAGGTGGAGAAGGAAATGGAAAGCCCTCCAGTATCTTTGCCTTGAGAACCCCAAATGGGGTCAAAGAGTCGGACAGGGCTGAACAACAAAAACAAAGACTTCATTTTATTAACTGTTCAGTGGTTTGCGAGTAGTTCATTTTGCCCCCAAATTGATTCTGAACTAAAAGGATGATGCTCTCAGTGTCTTCCTGTAACACCCATCCTTGTGCATGTGTATGTTCTGTGCCTGTATTCAACTTATTCAGATGCCCAGGGAACAAGTCCATATGGCAACCCAGGGCACTGATGTTCACCGAAAATAGTCTACCTATAATATTAGTGTCCATATTCTGGGCACTCTGGTATTTGTGTGAAGGTGCCCTGACTAAGGCATAACCTTTTCCCTAGGTGAGTTATTACAAAAGGGGCATCTTTGCCCCAATCAGTCTTGTTATTACAGGGCTCTCATCTCTATTTCTATAGGCATTTTGAATGTGAACTATTATACTAAAATTTAAAAAAAAAATCCAGGAAGAAATAACATCTTTCCTTATCTTAGAAGTCTGAGGTCTTCCCTGTGTAAAAATATTGTTTTACATGCCGCTGTGCTATATCTTTTCCTATTTGCATTTCTCAAAAATGAAATATCTTTTAATTCAAAATTCTCCTAGCAGATTTTGTGGCATGTAAAAGCAACAAAAATAACAAAACCTAGCTAAATAATCACATGTAATTATGGACACTAAGGCACCAAGCAAAGTCATCAGTCCTAAGCTACAAATGAGCAGTGTTCTCCATTACATAGCGTGCATTGGACTCTAAGACTTAATTATGATCATTTAACACACTGAGCAAAGTAGATATCACCCTGTTATCTTCAGCTGCTCCTGATTTAACAAACTGTAATACAGCTCACAGAGCAGCAGAGCAATGTCTGATTAAGATTTTCAAAAAATTCTTGACTCTTGTAAGATGTAGGAGCCCATAATCCATTCTCAGTATTTTAAGGTGCAACCATTTAAACTATTTTTAGCTGAGATAAATTCCTGCTGCCAGTGTTAAAGCAAAGGGCTATAATCTCATGACAAAGTAGTCTGGCCTCATTAAAGAAAATCTCTCACCCTGCTCTCAAAATTTCATTCTTTTAAGGGTAGGTGTTGCATACTAATAATATAGTTTGGGATTTGCTGTTTTCCTCAATATTGGATTGCAGATTTTTCCTCTATCTCAGAATGATAGTAGATAGATTTAGTTATGCTGATTTTCAGGAATTTAATACACAAATAGATTTCTTTTTACTAGACCTGTCATTTCACTGTATAGAGACTTTCTGATGAGGAATCTGTGCCTGTCAGCAATTAATCATCTCAGAAAATTGCTTAGGGCATAGAGATGTAAAGAGATCAAGTGACTTGCCCAGAGTCAAGCAGCTGGTATGTGTCTGAGGTGGAACTTGAACCCAAGTCTTTACGATTTTGAGAACAGGCCTCTGTTCACTACAGCACACTTCCTTTCTCCTTCATCCTTTCCATTGGCTTTTTCATCTTTTTCTCATCATTATCTTCTCTTCCCAAGTGTTCTTATCTAATAAGGAGTCAAACTGTGAAGGCTTTCTAATTTGTTATTTTGATTTGAAATCAGCACTTTCTGCTTTTACCAGGCATCTTTTTACATGCTTCTATGCACATGGCTGATTTTAAAATTTGTATTATTACAACCAGCTTTTGCTGCTAAATCCCACACATACCTACAATATTTAAATAGAAGTGTCATCTCCCCAAAGTAATGCCTCAGTAGGCATCCCTTAGTCAATAAGCTCCCTAAGAAGAGAATGGGAGAACTTAATTTGCTGGGTTTAGTACCTAATCAAAGTGATTAGAATTTGAATTGAATCTGGCCTCTGGGGAGTGGAGTGGAGTTTATTCACCCTTTGTGAATAGCTATTTTCTCTGCTAAAGACAAAAAAGCAAGGCTACTGAGTATCTTTTGGTTCTCACTTGGATTGTGGAGGAAATATTTTCAGCAAATGAGTAGAAAAAATCAAAATTAGGTATCCCAACTTAAATCAATCAATCTACAAGCATTTATTAAGCCTTAAAGCTTACTATGGAATAGCTAGTAATTCACTGGCTAGATCACTGGGCCTGGATTCAGAAAGACCTGAGTTTAAATATGACCCCAGACACTTACTAGCTGTGTGACTCTCTGCAAGTCACTTAAAACCTGCCTAAAACTGGAGAAGGAAATGGCAAACCACTCTAGTATCTTTGCCGAATCAAAATAACATGGACAGTTGATCCATGTGTTGGGGTCTGGGGGGTGCTAGGAACCCCGAAATGTAAGGGTACAAGTGGGTCTGCCTCTAAAGAATTTGACCACACAAGCCTTCTTTCAGTCAAAGTAGCAGGGTTTATTGTGATGCCAATAGAAGTGGACTGCTAATTAAGTAATTAAGGTGGGTTGGGGTGGATCATGTGTCTTAGGCAAGACACCAGTGATTTGGGCAGCTGAAAATGTAAGGGAAAGTTCAGGGACTGGGTTGCTTTGAAAGACATGGTCTTTTCCTTTTAGGGGTCCAGGTCCCATCACCCTGTCACATGGGGTCATGATTCAGAAATGACGGAATGACTGAACAACAACAAAGCTTACTATATTCCAGGGACTAAGCTGGAGATAAAAAGAAAGGCAAAAAAAAAAAAAAAATCCCATTCTGTAGGAGATCACATTCTAATGGAAGAGGAAATACAAAAACAACTTATGTACATACCAGGTAATCTCAAAGGGAAGGCACTAGCAGATATGGAAGTGGGAAAATCTTCCTGCAAAAGGTGAGATTTTAGCCAGAAAAGCCAGGAGGTACATACGAAGAGGGATAGCGTTACTAGCATGGAGGACAGCCAGTGCAAAAGAGACAGAGTCCACAGATAGGGTATTGTGTGTAAGAAATAGCAGGAAGGCCAGTGTCTCTGGATCATGACCAATTTAAAAACATGACATAAGAGCCTCCTATTAAATTCTTTACCAAACAACATTTACTCCCCAAAAAGGATGGGGTATGGATCTCACACAACTTTAAAATACTCTGGGCGAGGCTGAAGCTTCCATGGAATGAGTTCCTTGGAAGAAGACAGGAAACAAGTATGAGGTTCATTGTTTCCAGAATCCAGTCCCACTAGCTGCTCTAACCTTATGATGAATGATTCAAATGCAAAAAGGGAACGCTCCATCATAAGATTCCCTTACACACAGAACATGCTTTGACTGATAAAAACTCAATTTACACTCCAATTTTCAGAAGCACTCTATCACACAAAGTAACTTTTAAGGGCCAAAAATCAGTTTCTGTGTATACCTGGCTGCCTTTGGATGCAATTATTTAGTATCTAACTTGTTTGGAGAACTAGGCTTTCTCCATGAGTCAATAATGTTTCCTCAGTTGGCAGTGACCTAGTTTCAGCATAAAGAACAACCAACAGTGAAATTCATACTTGTTATTTAGGAAAGGATGTTTAAAGCTAATTGATAGAGTTCCCTTTAAAGAGATTTTGTGAAGTAATGAAAATGTTACCTTGTCATAGTGGACTGACTTGTCAATGCCACTTTTTTGCATTAACATCAGAAAGCAGAATAGAAGAGAGCACAATTAGAATTTTCCTTTACTCTTTCATCCTTAGAGTATTACATATATCCAAGGCTGGGCCTAGGTAGGTATTCCCTAAGGCTTTGCCCTGGGCCCCCTTTCCTTTTCTCTTTATACAATTTCTCTTGGATACTGTATCAGCTTCTATGGATTTAATTATCATCTCTATGGCAATGACTATTGGATCTATAGATTCAGCCTCTGAGCTTTAATACCAATTGCCTATTTAACATCTCAAACCGGATGTCCCAGACATCTAAAACTCAACATGTCCAAAACAGAATTCAGTATTTTCCCCCTCAAATGCATGTCTCTGTTAATCTTTTCTATTTCTGCCCAAGGTATCACCATCCTCCCAGTCACCTAGGTTCACAACCTGACATTATCCTCAACTCTTGACTCTCCCTTGCCCCATACGTATATTCTGTTGCCAGATCTTCCTAAGTCTTTTTAATTGACGCAACATCTCCACATACAGTCCATTCTCTCTACTTGCAGAGCTAACACTTTAGTTGAGGCCCTCCTCACCTCTGTCTATTGCAATGGCCTTCTTGCCTCCTTTTGAATCTCAGTCAATCTTCCACACTGTTGCTAAAATGATTTTCCTTAAGTAGAGATCTAGCCATTTCACTCCCTTGCTGAGTAAACTCTGGGGGCTCCCTATTGCCTCTGGATTCAAGGGTAGACTCTATTTAGTTTTTAAAGCCCCTCCCAACCTGCTCCCAACCTAATTTCTCAGACTTATTATATACTTGTCTCCCTCTCACAATCTGAGATCCAGCCATACTGGCTTTCTCTCTGCTCTTCGTACAGTCCTTACCTCTCATCTCCGTGCTTCTGCACTGGCTGTCTGTTATGTGTTCAATTTACTCCCTCTGTTACTCATAACATTTTTCTCTTCCTTTAAGATACAGACAAATACTATCTTCTACAGAAAGCTTTTTGTGATTCCCTCAGCTGTTAATACCCTCTCTCAAACTCCATTATACTTAAATATTTTTTGTTAATTCTCTTTACCTCTATTCTACATTTATTTATTTATTTATCTATTTATCTTCCTTCATTAGAATATAAATTTCTTTCCAGTGAGGATTGTTTCCTCCATTGTGATGCGCAGTGCATGGCATAACAGGGCAGCTAGGTGGTGTAGTGGATAGAGTGCTGGGCTTGAAGTCAGGAAGAATCATTCCTGGTCAAATCTGGCCTCAGACACTTATGAGTTAAATGATCTTGGACAAGTCACTTAACCTTATTTGTTTCAGTTCTTCATCTGCCAAAGGAGCTGGAAAAGGACCACTTCAGGATCTTTAACAAGATAACCCCCCAAAGGGTCACGAAGTCAAACATGACTAAAAAATGACTTGAACACTTTATACACATTGCAATGTATCTAATAGGTATGTATGATGATATAGCTAGAACCTTAATTATTTTCTTAAAGACTTTGGAGATGACTAAAGTTATAGGTGATATATTCCAGATATTTATATATACTAGGACATGAATTAGAATTTTGATAATGATATTTTACAACCCATATGGTACCATTGAGAGAGGTTCTAAAATTTTGCTATGGAAAACATTATAATTGGTCACCATAATTTGAACAATTACATGTCAGTTACATGATTGATTCCCTTCTAAAACCTACCTGAGTCACTGTGACTTGATAAAATTAACGAGCCAACTGGAAGCTGCCAAAATTTTTTTTCAATGACCTTTCAAATAATAAATTTGAAGAGAAATTCTTTAAGATAAATTCTTGACCTTATAAAAGTGAAAAGTGTATGTGTGTGTATGTGTGTGTAAATTGATCAAATTTTGCTGTCTGAATACATAATCTATACCTTGAAACCTTCCCAAACAAACCCTTTGGGGAAATCACTTATCCCCGATCGCCTCACCGGAAAAAAAAAAAAAAAAAGAAGCAAATTGGTGGACCTGCCTCAGGTGTCTCCCTTCTTTGATTCATCTTCCACTTAACTACCAAAATTATTTTTCAAAATTTCATTCCATAAAAATTCCTTGCCAGAACTTGCTATAACTTTCAAGATAATACTAAATAACATAGGAATTTTACCCTGATATCTCGGTAAAATTACTCATACTGATTTTCTGTCTAAACTCCTCATTTTTCTGTTTCTTGAAAATGAGGATAGGTCCAGAGTCCAGAGTCCTGGGTGTCTCAGGTACCAGTTTTATACTCAGTAGAATATAAACACCTTTGAGGAATGTATTGGTAATCATTTTATCTTTGAATCCCTAATGAGTGTCATAGTTTCTTGCATAGAGAAGATGCTTTGTTAGATCGGAAAGAAATTTATATTGAGGTCCCAAAAGGGAAAGGAAACAAGGAGATACAAAAAATCATTGTTTCCAAATGCAATTCAAACTTCATCTATACTAACCACTAAAATGAGGGGAAAATCTATATCTCTATACCAGATGACAATTTGATCTTAAAAATAATAGAGAAAATTAAGAAAGAACCTTGTTGATATGCAGTTGATGGACTATGTGATATGATTTTTGTGGCATGTTGTGAAGCTTCTGTTCCCCCATAATATCTTCCCTAGCAATATGTCATACTGCCTGAAATCTCATTATTAAAGATTTAGTCAATCAATTATAGAGTCACAAAATATTTGCTTCAGAAAAGACCTAAAAAATCTACCCCAACCCCAGAAGGTATAGTGCCTTGTCTAAGGTCAGCTAGCCAATTAGTGTCAAGACACAACTGTGTCTCATCTCATATTTAAAGTGTCTACTAGGTGCAAGATTATGCTATACATGCATCTTAGGTAATAAGTTTCTCATCATCGGAGGGGTCCAAGCAGACATCCTTGATGTTACAGTAAGTATACTCATGCTGACAAGCTTAATTCTATAAAACTGTTTCCCTGTTAAATGACGAAAATACCCAGCAATGCTTGTCTTTTGTAGAAGAAAAGCACAGCAGAAATGGTATACCCCAGATAGCTTTGATCTCAAAATAGTTATATTATAGATTATATGTAAGTTATTTTATGTCAGGTGAACATACACATCATTTAATTAAATCAGGCAACAATTAAAGAAGAATACTAGAGCTTCCTATTTTCTATCTTTTTTCACTCAAACATTTGAGATTTATATTTTATCCCAGTTGATCCTCACAACAACTTTGGAAAGTGGGTGCTATAGTTATCCCTGTTTTGCAGATATGGAAACTGAGCCTGAGAGAAACAAAGTGATTTGCCCACGGTCACAGTAACAGAGGTAAGACTTGAACTGAGATCTTTCTGATTCCAAGTTCAAAACTCTATGCACTGTGCCATCTAGCTGTATAATAGCTACCTGAACATGTTAGCTATCTTCAAGTATTTGAAGGTCTGTGTTACCTAGATACCAAGACTGTAAAATTCTATAAAGCAGGGGTTCCATGAAGCATTTGATAGCTTCAAGGTTGATAACAATTCTAAAATGAAATCTCTAAATTTAGAATGATTTCTAATGAGATCTATTTTGAAAAACATTCAGAATGTTCACAAATTCTCACTTTGACATTTGGCTTTAAAATTAGTCCAATTACCATGACCCAATGGGTATGAGTCATTGGCTTGATGTTATCTTCTTTGATTAGATTGTCAAGCTCTTGTTTCATTATTCCCTAAGAATAAAAAGATACATTTCTACCTTTCAGATGAAATGGTGTAATGACCAGATCCAGATGGAATGACATTAACTCCCCTTTGCAATTGCTCAGAGATCATATGGAGACAACTAGATCATGGCATCTGGTTTATATATTTATTGGAGGCAAGATAGGTAATGAGACTCCTGTGCAGGTGCTTTCTAAATGGGTGATTTTGTAGTAAGTCATTGAGCATTCTAGAAGGATGCCAGAATTACAATCATTCTTTGACATTACAGTGACCATACACTGAAAGCTTCATGGCCTTCTCATAGAAAGCCTTCTACTGCTCATTCTTTTTTTTTATTAATTTATTTTGATTTATCAATAATCACTTCCATATGCTTTTGAGTTTAAAATTTTTCTTCCCCTTCCTCCCCACCATCCTCCCCAAGATGGTGCACAATCTGATATAGGCTATACATTTACATTCATATTAAACATATTTTCACATTAGTGATGTTGTAAGTAGAAATTAAAACCAATAGGAGGAACCACCAGAAAGAGGAAACAAAACTTGACAGAAGAGGAAAAAAAAATAACAATTTGGCTTCCATAGTTATTTCTTTGGGTGTGGATAGCATTTTCCATCATAAGGCCTCTGGAGATGTCTTAGATCCTTGTATTGCCAGGAAGGGTTAAGTTTATCAATATTAGTCATCATACAACATGGCTGTTATTGTGTACAACGTTCTCTTGGTTCTGCTCACTTCTATCCAAAGAAGGGAGGCACATAGGTTGGTAGTTTCTATTCTTTTATTCTTATTTTTTTTAATTATAAAACTATACTAATCTAATGCTATGCAGACCATACAAGTCTTTCCAGGTTTTTCTGAAATCAGCCTGTTCGTCATTTCTTATAGCACAATAGTATTCCATCACATTCATATACCACAACTTGCTCAGCCATTCCCCAATTGATGGGCATCCTCTCAATTTCCAGTTCTTTGCCACCACAAAAAGAGCTGCTATGAATATTTTTGTACATGTAGGTCCTTTTCCCATTTGTGTGGTCTCTTTGGGATATAGCCCTAGAAGTGTTATTACTGGGTCAAAGGGTATGCACATTTTTATAGCCCTTTGGGCATAGCTCTGAATTGCTCTCCAAAATGGTTGGATCATTTCACAACTCCACCAACAATGCATTAGTGTTCCAATTTTCGCACATCTTCTCCAACATTTATCATTTTCCTGTTTTGTCATGTTGGCCATTCTGATAGGTGTAATGTGGTACCTCAGAGTTGTTTTGATCTGCATTTCTCTAATCAATAGTAATTTAGAGCATTTTTTCATATGACTATAGATGGCTTTAATTTCTTCATCTGAGAACTGTCTGTTCATATCCTTTGACCACTTATCAATTGGGGAATGGCTTGTATTCTTATAAATTTGACTTAATTCTCTATATATTTTAGAAATGAGGCCCTTATCAGAGAGACTGGTTGCAAAAATTCTTTCCCAATTTTCTACCTTCCTTCTAATCTTAGTTGCATTGGCTTAGTTTGTGCAAAAACTTTTCAACTTAATGTAATCAAAATTATCTATTTTGCTTTTCGTAATGTTCTCTATCTCCTGTTTGGTCATGAATTCTTCCGTTCTCCATAGATCTGACAGGTAAACCATTCCTTGCTCTCTCAGTTTGCTTATAGTATCAGCCTTTGTATCTAAATCATGTACTCATATTGACTTTATTTTGGTATATGGTGTGAGATTTTGGTCTATGCCTAGTTTCTGCCATTCGCTTTTCCAGTTTTCCCAGCAGTTTTTTTTTTCAAAGAGTGGGTTCTTATCCCAGAAGCTGGGGTTTATCAAATAATATATTACCACAGTCATTGACTACTGTGTCTTGCATACTTAACCTATTCCACTAATCCACCACTCTATTTCTTAGCCAGTACCAAGCAGTTTTGATGATTGCTGCTTTATAATACAGTTTAAGATCTGGAATGGCTAAGCCAACTTCCCCTGCATTTCTTTTCATTAGTTCTCTTGATATTCTGGGCCTTTTGTTCTTCCAAATGAATCTTGTTATTATTTTTTCTAACTCTATAAAATAATTTTTTGGTAGTTTGATTGGTATGGCACTGAATAAGTAAATTAGCTTAGGTAGAATTGTCATTTTTATTATATTAGCTCTGCCTACCCATGAGCAACTGATGTTTTTCCAATTATTTAAATATGACTTTATTTGCATGAAAAATGTTTTGTAATTGTGTTCATAGAGTTCCTGGGTTTGTTTTGGGAGGTAGACTCCTAAATATTTTATAATGTCTACAGTAAGTTTAAATGGAATTTCTCTTTCTGTCTCTTGCTGTTGGTACTGCTCATTCTGATGACATTGAAGGAATCAGAACGAGAGGCATTTCATACTAGTAGAAGAGTCCAAGTACTATATAGGAAGTTGTTAATGGCTATGTGTAGATATTCTACTCAATTAAGTATTTCCTCAGAAACTAAGTCATTTGTCCATTGGGAACCACAATGATGAGACAAGGTCTCAGGCATGATGCCTGATAAAATTCTTTAGTTAATTTAGGTACTTGCAAAAATGCTCTCAAATGATCATGAATGTGAGATGGAAGTTAACTCATTATACTGTTGCAAAATACAATAAATATAACTTCCATAGATTTTTAAATAAAGACCATTGCGGGATCTTATATTTTTCATTTCTACTCATCAATTTCATGACTGTGAAGATATAGAAAATGCTGTAGGAAATGGTTTTGAGACCCTCCCTCTACCCCCCATTTCCTTTTCACATTTTTATCAATGATATATATATATATATATATATATATAAAAATATATATACACACGTATATACATATGTATGTATGTATATAACTCTTCCATATGTGTATATATATATATATGTATGTGTGTGTGTGTGTGTGTGTGTTCTTCTAAAGATTTTGTAGAGATGAAAAGGGAGGCACATAGGTTGGTAGTTTCTATTCTTTTATTCTTATTTTTTTAAATTATAAAACTATACTAATCTAATGCTATACAAACTGCAGGATCTCCTGAGGAGCAAAAGTATCTGATTTGACATTGAACTGCAAAACTACCTGGCATACATATGTGAAGTTATTATGAAAAAAAGCACCCTTACATCATTAATTTCTGTGTTCATGTAAATTTACATATGTCCAATATCTAAAGCAAATGGACTTAAAAGAAATACAATGTAAAGAACCGTCAGTCAAAACTTCTGATTTATTTTCCATGGGAGCCTGTGCTGATATAACATTTTCTATTTCCAGTTCTTTGTGTCATTTTAGTTAATAGGGAGTTGAGGGATTGAGTTATCATGAAAAGAAAAGACAGGTGGCATTGGTAAATGCAAGCAAAGAAAAGGCAAATTTGTCAGGTTGTTGATTTTGGGGGGACGTTTATCTGTAAGACTGGTAGATTTCTTTCCTCCTATGGATTACACATACCAGGCATACAGCAACGAGACCTTATTTGAAAGGACTATGACTGCAAATCTAGGAAATACCTTGTTTATAGAAGACATTTTTTTTGTGTGGTTTGTTGTAGTTACTAAGGGGCCCATTTGTGTTGTTGTAATAAGTAATTTCAGCTGTGTCTGACTCTTTGTGACCCATTTGGGGTTTTCTTGGCAAAGATACTGGGGTGGTTTGCCATTTCCTTCTCCAGCTCATTTTACAGATGAGGAAACTGAGGCAAACAGGGTTATGTAACTTGTTCACGCTCACACAGCTAGTAAATGTCTGAGGCCGATTTCAACTCAGGAAAATGAGTCTTCCTGATTCCAGGCCTAGCCCTCTATCTATCTATCTATCTGTCTATCTGTCTGTCTGTCTGTCTGTCTGTCTGTCTATCTATCTATCTATCTACCTATCTATCCTAAGAGGCTCCATATGTTTAGAGCTTTCTCCAATAAACACATAAGAATCTACAGATTATTCATTAGTAATTCTAATGTGCCTGGCCACATGGTAAACAACAGATATTGTCTCATAGATGGGATTCATAATTTAGCACAGACCTGCACAACTTGGCAGTAGGTAGGGGCCAAAATTAAAACAGCCTAAACTCCTTTGGGCCACAGGTAGGTTTTTAGCAGCTCACTTTCCAAGTAAAGGTATAATTAATGATTAAACTATTTCTCCAAAACACTTTATTATTAAGACATAATCCAGAAACTATAATCAGCACACACTTCTTTATGAAGTCACCTTCAGTAAAAGACTTCTCAGCAGCAGCAATTTCTTTAGAAATCTGAAAACCAACCTTAGTAGCCAACTCATTTCCTGAGTTTACTTTCTTGAAAAACCATTGTTCCCCACTGAAATTTTTCAACAATTTGGACACTATAATTTGTTTTTCATTGGTGTCCAATTTGCTTAAGTCAGGATGTTTTGATTTGAAATGGCGACAAAGATTGCATTCCTTAGGAATGGCTATTACTCCTTGGCAAACAAGGCACAATATTTTGTCTCTCATGTAAGTAAACAAGCATCTAATTGTCTATTCCAGATTAAACTCTATGTACTGATTTGATCTTCCATTTCTTTTTATCACCCTTTCTAAAAAGTCACCCCCAAAACTTTAATGTTAGACCCAAAAAATCACATTCCAAGAAATACTGAACTGAGTGTATGACCTTGGAGAAAGCACCAGACACTCATGTAACTTGGAGGGTGGCCACGCAAGTAGGGAGGGGAAGAAGTCCTCACAATGATACCGCTTATCACATATTGGGCATTAGTTGCATTGGCATGTGGCTGCACTCACTTTGTCAATGTTCAATGCTAGTAACAACTGAAAACACAGCAAAAAGATATGACTGTCACTCCTCTCAGACTAGGGACAGACTGATGATGGGTGGTTGCCCTGGGTCACATGACGAACAGGAGAGAATGGGCAGTGGCACCCCACCCACCAATGATGGGCATAATAGTGACTAGTGGAAGGCAGGTTAAGCAGGACACAGACAAAGCACTTGTTACATTTTTACTTTCTTTTACATTCTCTACATTTTTTGGTGGGCTTCCTGAAATCCTTTGGTGGACTGCTTGTGGCCCGCAGGTAGTATGTTGTATAGGCCTGACTTAAAGTAAAAGTAGTCCTTGAAAGACTTGGTGATAACATTGAAAAGAGATTGTATTTTAGTGCCATACTACTTTGGCCAAATGACTTTAGATTAATTTGAGGTCCATAGGAAATAATTGGAAAGGGAAATTGATCAGATTCTCGTGTCCATATTCTTTCTTGCATTTATTGCACTTTAAATGAGCGATCTTATGATAAACTAACTACCACACTCAGGGAAGAAACACAAGTCATATACAGAATTTATGTTTACTCTTTGCAACCTATTTAGATCTTGTGAAGGCTGGAGACAGGTTGGGACTGTGTTATGTACAAGCGTGGGAACCCAGATCAGCTAGTGAGGGAGGGGCAGTACTCACCTAAGCAGGTCCGGTACCAGCACCAAAGACTGGATGGCAGCACCCCAGATGTGATATAACACCAAAGTAGCTCCCCAGCTTTTCCTTCTTCTATAAAAAATCTCATCTCTAATGCAGGCCAGGGATGGTTCTGATTTCCATTTCCTGGGGATTCTTGGCTAAATAGGATGGCAGACATAGAATTAGAATATTCTTACAATGTAGAAACCTGTTGTCTCTAATACGAGGAACTAGGGTGCTATAAAAAGCTACCTAATTGGGACTGAGATCGGTATTATCATAATTTTTAGAAACAGGGAGAAGTCTCAATAGATTAGGGGTATAAGGTAAACTCGTGACAGGCAGCAAATTACATAGTTACCTATGCAGGAGAATAAGCCATTAGGGGTGAATTCCTTAGGATGCCCCTCTGTTATTTCTGATTAGCTTGACCATCACTAAAACGAATGACTTTGATGAAGAGAAAATAGAACCTATGCTTTAAGGAGTTATAGCTTTCCTTTGAGATTTCTACATATGAGCATCAACCAAGATTTTAGGAGAGAAATTTTTCATGAGAACCAAACAGCAATCAATGATCATTTGTTAAATGCCTACTATGTGCTATGTGTTGGGGACATAAAGATTAGAGTGAAGTTCTCCTTGTCCATAAAGAAAGTCTACTGTGGGACACAACATGTATCTGTAAAAAAAAAAAAAATATATATATATATATATATATGTGTATATAATATATATTTATTTAAATACATATTTATATAATAAATATATATTTAAAATATACATTTATATTATATGTTTATTCTATATATAATCAATACAAGGTTATTTATTTATTGAGAAGGGGAGGGAGGAAGTGATAGTTGGGAAAGAGGAAAGGCTTTATGTAGAAGGCAGTACTGAAATTGAATTTTGACAGAAACTAGAGATTCTAAGAGACACAGGTGAGGAGGAAGTATATTTCAGGCATGGGAGACAGCAGAACAAAAGCATTGACTGGAGACAAAAAGTCCTGGGAAAGGAACGGTAAGAAAGTTAGGTCCCAATATTAGGGAGATGTTGTTCAGTCATTTTCTGTCATGACCCCATTTGGGATTTTCTTGGTAGAAATACTGGAGTGATTTGCCATTTCCTTCTTTGGCTCATTTTACATTTGAGGAAACTGAGGCAAACAGGGCTAAGTGATTTGCTCAGGGTCACACACTTAGTAATTATCTGAGGCCAGATTTGAACTCAAAAAGAGGAGTCTTCCTGACTCCAGGTTTAGCACTCTATCCACTGCACCACCTAGCTTCCTAATATTAGGGAGAAAGGACCCTTAAATGATCAATATAGGATAACAAAAGCAATAGGGATGGGACATATCCTTTTACTGGCAAAGTGAACTCCTTTTACCATTGCAGGTTGGCATCTTCTCTGTAACCTATAATTTTCAAGAGTTGCCTAGGGGACAGCTAGATGGCACAGTGGAAAGAACACCTGCCCTGGAGTCAGGAGGACTTGAGTTCAAATCTGACTTCAGACACTTACTAGCTATGTCACCTTGGGCAAGTCACTTAACCCTGATTGCCTCCAAAAAAAAAAAAGAGTGGTCTAGAACATTAGGAGATCAAGTGACTAGGCCAGGGTCTCATAGCCAGTATCTGTCAGGCGAAAGTGGGACTTGAACCCAGGTCTTCCTGTCTTAAAGACTTGCTCTATCTCTGCAATGCCATAGTACAGCTCAGTTTATCACTCCAGTTATGTATACATATATGTATCTGTGTATCCATTTCCTAGCAAACAATATCAATTTATTCAAAACGATAACATTTGCAATGCAAAACTTCTTAAATCACGGACATACTATATACATGATGTGAGGAGATTTAAGAACTACAAACCAGACATTATGGAATGCATTGCAGCAGTCAAAGTCTAGCTGGCACTAACACAGACCTCAAGCCCCTAACACCTAGTCAATTGCTTGGCGAGACAAAACTCTTTCTAAAAGCAATACTAGTTAAAGTCTGCTCTGAAAGCATGGTGATATTGAGTGTAGTTCAGCTGAAATAAAATGGGATGGAGAAATGACTCACTTGAATACTTCAAGGGTCTATGATTTCATCAATGTGGGTACTCCCTCCAACCCTGCAGATCATAACCCCTCCATACCTCAGTAGATTTCCTTCATGAATTGCTCTGCCTGCCGAAATTCATCATATGGAGGAAACCCTCGGGGATGGAGAAATGACTGCCAGTGCGAAATATGAGTTTAGTTTCTCCACGCCATCTCTGCAAAAGAATAGAAAGGCAGTGGAAATGGTTTGCTCTGTGGTTTGGTAAGTCCTTTATTTATTTTAGATAGAGAGAATACATGGAAATTACACTGACTGAGGAGCAATCAATCAATTTATCAATCAATAAGCATTTATTAAGCACCTACTTTGTGCCAGCAATGATGCCAGGTCCTGGCAATATAAATCAAAAAGAGGAAAAGGAAAATGCAAATCCTTTAGGCAAGCAAAGAAGTATGAGGAAACCAATGCCTGCTATCCAGGTTTATATCTTCCAGGGAGATGAGGTTGAAAAATGATGCCAGGAACATAATTATGGTTCTTAGAAATGCCTTGGCCACAAGGAGGCTTTTCTACAAATATATATTACATGTATATGTGCATATACATATGTACATATTTGTATGTGTATTTATGTTTATGTATAGACTGTATATATGCATGTACATATATGCATGTGTGTTGAACCTGATCAGTTGAAGGTGCTAAATGGTCTTATTCAAGACCACCAGTCTGTAGAAGTTAGACTTCCAGGAATAAAGTGATTATGTGGTTACTTGATGGCTTTGTATGTGAGTGCATTATATTTTTATACTTGGCAATCTGTACAATATATAGTACCTTTAAGGTGTACAAACCACAACACATTATACCAGAAAGGAGCAGCAGAGCTGGCAAATGACTGTAGGTTTTTATCTGTGTGTCCTACTGCCAACAATGGGCTGAGAGGAGGAAGGAAGGGAGGGAGGGAGGGAGGGAGCATCTTGATTTGCAGGTCATTCCTTTGAAGCAGCTAGCTTTGCATTATTTTGCTGACTACAGACCTGATGAAAATCTGATGAATGTGATAAAATATGAGCCTTTGTCCATTATGGCACCAGGATGAGAGCAACCCATATTTGGCTTCTGGGAGCTGTGCAGTCAGTGCAGTGCATTTAATATAAAAATATGAAGTGTTCAGAAACTTGGATGGAGTAGCAATCTCTGCTTTTAGAAATATAGCCCTGGGCTTTCAATACTTACAGTGCCATCATCAGGGCACAGTAGGTCAATGCAGAGCCTGAAAAGCAAATACTCAGGAACTTTTGTCTGGCCACTGGGAGAGAATACATAACCCAATGATGATGAAGGAGCCAATATATGGTGGCTAAATGCCAGAGTTGCATTACAATATATATACGTAGGAAGAGTAATTCATGGATCTCATGGAAATCAAAGTCTAAGGAACAAAGTAATGGTCCTTGCTAAGAAAAGCCATTCATTCCATAAGCATTTATGTGAGCCTACTGTGTGGGGGGCAGCCTGTTAGGCCATAGGAAAGTTGTAAAACTACAAACTACAGTAAAGTGTTAAAACACAGCTATAATACATAGAATAAACATAAACAGCTACCATATGTAGAATGTTAATAATGAAATAAAATATAGAAGAGATAAGATGATATTTAAGGTGTACTTTATAAAGTGACATAACTTTAATACATAGTAGCCTACATAGTTACAATAAGGTATTAAAGCACAGATTTCTATAACAGCTTTAATACATAGAATTTTTATATATGAAATAAGATAGAGAAGAGATAAGATAATATTTAAAATGTAATTATCATGTAACATAACTCTAATATATAGTATTCTACACAGTTATAATAAGGTGTTAAGAGAAAATTGCTATATATAGCTATATTATCTCATATAGAGACATACATAAGATAATAGTTATGATACATAGAATTTTTATACAAAATAAAATATAGAAGAGAAGACAATATTTAAGATGCACTTATAAGGTAACATAACCATAATATGTAATAGCCTATATAAGTACATTAGAAAGGTGCAAAAAATAGTATCATGTGAAGCTCAAAGGGTAAGTTTATTACCAGCAGGATTGAGGGCAGGGATGAAGGAAAAATTAATGGAGGAGGTGGCATTTGATTTGGTTTTTAAAATACATTTAAGAATTCACCAGATGAAGCAGGAGGAGGACATTAGAGGCATAGGGGATATACTTAAACAGAGACATAAAGAAGGAAAAGCAAAAAGCATGTTAAGAAGCTAGAAAACAGACAATTTTGGTGGGAGCATGGAGTGCAAGGGTGGAAGCAATAGGAGCCAAGTACAGAAAGGTAGAGTGGTATCAAATTTTATAAGGCCCCGAATGCTAGCAAACGAGTTTGGACTTTATTCCGTTTGGTATATGGATCCTACTGAAGAGTTTTGAGCAGAGGATTGGCATGACCAGGTCTATGCATAAAGGTTAGTCTGACAGCAACATGAAGGGTGGACTCTGGGGAGAGAGTGGAGGTCATAAGACCTGTTAGGAAGAGGCATCAGGAGAGGTTTACAGAGGATTCCGTTTTGGGAAAAACAAAAACCCAAAACAAGCAAACTGAGAATGAAAATGACAGTAATACAACCTTCCAATTGACAGGCTCATCAGAATGTTGGAGCTGGAAGGGATGTTGGAGGTTATTTAGTCAAAAGATGGATCCTCTCTACAATGACAGTGACAAGAAATAGCCTACAGCCAAAAAGTTCCAATCATAAGAAATCATTACCTTTTAGAACAATCCTTTCTCTCTTCAATAACTCCTGATTATTAGGAACTTCTTTTATTTTGTGAGTCAAAGTTTTCTTCTTTGTTACTTACATTCATTTGTCTTAGTTATGTCCCTAGTTGGCAAACAGAGTAAGTCTAATCATAGGATTTCACAGGATCAGGGGCTATCTAGTACACTGCACTTCTCCACCCCAATTTTATAGATGAGGTAACTGAGTCCCAGAGAGTTTAAGAGGAAGAATTTGGATTCTGCTGGAGGAGTCTTACCTAAAGTCACACATCTCTTAATATAGGCTCTATGCTGACCTAGTCTTCCTGAAAATGGATGTGTAAATTTGAAAGTCCAGTTTTGGCTTTCTGAAGCTAGAGATTACACTTCATCCAAATGGACTCCAGCCATGCCTTATTCCAAATACAGTGTTCTTTCCACTATATTTAAAATCCTATACAAATCATATAATCCTATACAAATTTAAGATAGCAATCATATCAAGGGATGCCTTCCATATCAAAGGAAACATCATGATACAATGGAAGGAGCATAAGCTCTACAGTTTGAGGTTCTGGGTTCAAATTCCACTTTTGATGATTATGACGTGTGTGACTTTGGCCAAGTCACAATCCCCTTGTCCCTGGAGTCTCAATTTCTTCATCTGTAAAATAAGAGGGTGGGATTAAATGGCCTTTAAAGTCTCTTCCAGCTCTACACCTGTGATACTATTTCCTTTCCTGAGTCTTCTCTAGACTAAACAATGTCCAGTTCATTGAATAAATATGAATAGGGCATGGTTTTGAGTCCTCTTACCATCCTGGTTGCCTAACTTTAAATGTATCTTTGGTACCGGAAGAATCTACAACATTGCCCATTTGGTATGACCAGAACAGAGTACAGTGAGACTATCCAATCTATTGATCTGGACACTATATTTATATTCATGTAGCTCAAGGTCACTTTGATTTTTTTTTCTGTTTTCTATATCATATTTTTGACTCCCATTAAACTTGAATTTCTAGCAAAACTGCCATGATTTTTTCACTTGAACTGTTATTTGGATACCATCTTGCATTTGTTCTGTTGATTATTTGATTCCAAGTGAAGAATTTTAAATTTATACTTATCAAATTGTATTATATTACCTTCAGCCCACTTTTTTTATCTCTTGAAATCTTTTTTATTGTTGTTGATAATTTGATTATTCAAAATATTCCTTCTTTTCCCTGCTTTGTGTGGCTTGCAATTTGAGAAACATGTCATCTTTTGTTTTCATTCCAATCATTGTTTAAAATGGTGAATGGAATGTAGCAGTTCCTTTGAGACCTCCCTACGGAATGATATTCATCCATTTAATCAGTGTTCTTTGATTGTAGCTATTTAATCAGCTCTGAATCCCTCTAACTTAACCCCCGTTTCCATCTTGTCCACAAAAATAAGGTAAAATGCTTTTTCAAATAACTTACTAAAATCTAGGTGTCCTATGCCTTTAGACTTTCTAAAATCTAGGTTTTTTATATCTTTGACATTTCCCATAATCCTGTCCCAAAATGAATGAGGTTAGTTTGGCAAGGTCTTGCTATCCACAATAGCTCTTAATCTTACTCCCTCTTGCTTTCACATAGCTTACAAGTCATACCTCAAAAACCGTTCTAGACAATTTCCAACTTGTTGTTTTCAGAATCTATTTTCCTCTGTTTTGAAAATTGGACAAATGCTTATCTCCATTTCTGTGAGACTTCTCCTATTCCCATATTTCAAAGATAACAACTCAGCAATCTCTGACAGAAACTCAGTGATCACATCTCTAACACATTCCAGTTTTTTTTGGCGGGGAGTGGTTAGTGCTTTCAAAGCACTTTTATATATGTGATATCATTTAGTCTTAAAACAAATGTGTGAGGTAAGTGAGTCTGATATCATAATGCTCATCTGATAAATGAGGCAACTAAACCTCAGTGACTTTGAGTGGTTTGCCTGGTTGCCAGGGCTTGTCATGCAATGTCAAGGCCATTGAAATCTCCACCCCTGCTTGCTAAGCAAAGGAAGTAAGTTTATACATTGAAAATTTTACAATAAGACCGAAAAGAAGGGATACCATACATAGAAAAAAAGAGGAGAGAAAGCATCAAGGAAGAGAGAAAGATCAAGAAAGGAAACGGGTTTCTGGATATAAACCTACCTACTCCATGGTTTGCCCACTTTTACCCCAATTGTTCCCACCTCCGCTCCCTGACTTCAAAGTAAAATGATTCTGAGTTTCCAAGTACTTCACAACTTTATCTCCTACATCAAGGAAAAGCTTTCTCCTGAATGGTTCTAAAATAAACAGAAAATATTTTGAGAAAGAATTGTGGGGCACTTTTAGGCCCCTGCATACTTTAGTAACAAGAACGCATGCCCTTTATATTAGATTCAATTTGGTGAGCTTTTCAGAACCATTCACTCTACCATTATTTGATGTCATTGATTGATTAATTTAATGATTTCATTTTCCTTTGTTTTCTTTTTATGCTATTCATGGCACAGCTGATAGTGGATATAGTAGCTATATAAAGCTGCTGAAAGGGCTACCAAGATGAAACCAAGGAGTGCTTATTTCATATGCGTGTAAACACAATATTAAAAACAAATGGTATTGACAACCATTTAAGTCACAAAACTAAGCATAGATTGCATTTTCTGATCCAAGCATCTGTGTCCATCGTCAATATTAGTTTTGAAGCTTTTATGTCATTGTAAAGAACCTGCTTCAGCTACTTGCATGTGCCAGAAACTAGAAAATGGAAACACTGCCACCTGGTGGTGGATAGTAGAAGATATTAGAGCAGCCACAAGAGAAAATTCCAGTCCTGGAGATTTCTACTCATTTCCATTTGTTCTTTTGAACCTTTCCTGTTCTGCTGAAGATAGACTGGCTAAGTGGACTTATCCCTTTACTTTAGCTGTATGTTCCATTGTATGCATCATCAAATAAGAATATATAGCCAAGGAGAAGAATCCCTTTTCGATTTTAACCTTTATTTAGTAAAAATTATAGATAAAATGAAGATGAAGCAGTTAGTTTTATTATCTCTATTCAATTTTCCTTTTTATATGGCCCCCAGCACTTTGGATAGATAAGGCTTGGTATATTTATGAGAGGAGATAGACAATAATTGCATTGGCAAGGCAGGCATGGAAAAATTATGATCAACATTGTTTAATACATCAGTCTTCAAACATTTTCCCTCTTACTATTTCCTCAATATTTCCTCAATATCACTTTTTACCCTGAAAAATACTGACACACAAACTACTGGAGTGTCAGGAAATACAGCCTTGAACATATGATTGCAAGTGTAGGTTCCTTAGAATTCATAATACATCTCACTGAAAGTCATTGCACTTATCAGATTAGATGATTTAAGGGAATACCCATGTAGATGAGATCATAGATAGATTGGATTGTCTCTATTCAAATAATCACGAACAGTCATATGTCACCTCTTCTGGGTGTATACATAGTCTTGCCTGGATTTTTTGATCTTTTTTTGTTGTTGCTGTTCAGTCACTTTCAATCATGTCTGATTCTTTGTGACCCCATTTGAGGTTTTCTTGGCAAAGATACTGAAGCAGTTTGCCGTTTCCTTTTCCACTTATTTTACAGATGAGGAAATGGAGGTCAGGTGACTTGCCCAAGGTCACACAGGTAATATGTGTCTGAAGCCAGATTTGAATTCAGAAAGATGAGTTCCTGACTCCAGGCTGGTCACTCTATTCACTGTGCCACCTAGCTGCCCTGTTATCTTTCCTGCCCTCTGTAATGATTTCTTATTTAGCTTGAAAATACCTATATACTGAGTTTATCTAATGAGACAAAGTTAAAAATAGTTTAAATGTAATTATTGTTTTAATTTAGTAGGCTATTTAGGTTTGGAAAGTTATTCTTTAGAACTTTATTTCATAAATGAAAGGAGAAAATGTGGCTATTGGCTTCCCTTATTTGGACCCTTGCCTTCACTGTTTGGCACCCCCTAGTGGCCACTTGGGTATATGATGGTGAGAGACCTTTAAGTCTTAGTTGGAAATTCAGGCAATCTTATAGAAGCACCTGACAAAGTTTTTAAGATAAACTGAGGAGCGCTTATTTCCTAACAATGCTACTATATCCACTATAAGCTGTGCCATGAATAGCATAAAAAGAAAACAATGAGAAATATAGAGGTTATTCATAAGGTCATTGCCAAGATGATTTAAGAACATCCAAAAACATAGCCTTGAGAGATCTTTAAGGGTGTACAGACTAAGACTGTGGGTCTTGCTAGAGAACAGAAATGGATGGGACCTATTTGTAACTCCTTCCTGGTAGAGGAACTTGGGACTTTTAGGTCAGTACATCTGTATTACTTCCAAGATGTCACGTGATTCAGTTTAGCTTAAAAGGTGATATGGACATACAGCCATAGTGCCATTGTCTTTTAGTTATGAATTTTACAGATGCTATAAGCATCTTCATTGAAAACAAATTTTACCTTTTCAATTATTTTCATGATAAAATTTTTGAGAGTCTGAGAGGGGGTTAGAAAGATATCTGTTAATGGATTTAGTTGAAAACTCTCTGTGAGAAAGGAGTCAAGATGATAACCAGCCCTGTGGTATCTCAGTCATTAATGATCACCAGCAATTTCATGTATGGAGAAATTATAATCCCTTTGTAGCAGGGCATTAGAGATCAGTTCCTGCTGGCAAAAGTAAATTCCAATTTCATCCTTCCCTGTGGATATGACTTTCCTTTAGTCAATGACTTCACTCTACCCTCTGCTCAGGAGTGGATAAGCCCATTTAACCAGGGGAAAAGCAATTCGAAAGCAAAATTGATCAAAGCTACTGCTTCTCATGGAAGCAATGACTACTTCTTATTCAGCAGCTCTCCTACCACTTAAATCTGCTTTCTCATGGTTCAGGCTTTAATCTAGAGAGAATCTTGGATTCAGCTTTTGCTCTACTTTGGGAAGCTATGTAATAAAAAACCAATAAGATTCTTTTTTCATTTAGCACTACAGCCCCCATCTGGGACAGAATCTCAACATTTCTGACAGAGAATTTGTGTTTTTTATCCCTTTCTCTTTCTTTCCTCATGCCATGCCCATTAATACCCTTTTCTCAACTCCTTCATAGTAATGAAAGGCATTCAAATCAGGAGCTGCCATGACGGATCAAAATTTATCGTAGGCTGTCATGCAGTACTAATTAAACAAAAATGAAAACAAACTTTAAAAAGCAAAGAAAAGCTCTGGAGCTTATTATATCATATTGTTATCATAGCATATGATCTCTCCCAAGGGGAACAGCCAAATCACTATCTTCAGAAGTCAGAGTTCAGGAGGAACACGGAATCATTGATATGGAATTGGAAGGGACCTCAGGGGTAATTTAGTTTAACTCCCTTATTTTGCAGAAGCAACAAAACAAGCCCAGGGCGTATAGTGCCCAAGGTCACACAGGTGGTCGATGATGCTCTCCTTAGAACCTCATACTACCTCAGATGCTATGGCAGCACAGAGGTCCAGAGACCATTGAATGTAAGCTGGAGACCAACCGTTATGTCCCTCAAGTCCTCAGATCCAGCTTTCTTTGGCTGTGGAGGGTGATAGTTGATCCAAGTGCTAGTTGTGTCTGCTGCCTCTTGTCCACACTCTTGCTTGCTTACTGGAATCATGCACTGAAGAAGACCTTTTTTTAAACCTTTTGTCCTCTCTTTCATTTCTCAGGAAATTTCCACTTTCCCCCTTTTTCAGGATGAGGGATAAGAGAACTATCCCACCCCCCCAGGATAAGTTACAGCCTTACTATTCCTACAGGTTTACATAAACAGGTATTGGGGATTGTTTTTCTTCCAGCAGACCTGATCTCCCATACTCCTTATGTAGCCATCCATTTTTACTTCATGTTCTTTTGCTTCTTTTTGTATCTCCAGTGTTTAGCACAGGGCCTTACACAGTGTTGGCACTTAATAAATGTTGATTGATAAATTGATTCTACCAGTGACTACTCCAACTACCACTGCTAACCCCTCATGATCTCTCTCAATACCTCCAATCTATGTTGTAAGAATTGTTTGGATTTTCCCAAACTCTCTATTCACAGGTCAGAACTTCCATCCTTTCCTCATTTTGTCTAGTTATTTGTGTTTGGAACAGCAGGACCATAATATAATATTTTCCCACTATCTGCTGTTTATCTAATACTCTGGCCTGAAAAAATCTATAAATTAAAGTTTTTCAGTCTATAAGAACAAACTTCCATACTTTGTGAACTTGGTAATTCGCAAATTTACTTTGTAACGTGAATTTCTGTTGACAACTGCTCCCATTCTCTATAATAAATGTGCACAATTTAATATTGAACATGGAACTCAATTTTTCATAAAAGTCATGGTACAGTTGAAGAGACAAAAGCCCGAATTAACATTTGTCTCTACTCAAGCACATAATCAAAAAACTCCCTTGATAAAAAGCAACAAATAAATCCCAAAATAAAAAAAGGGCATGCTTATGAACTGTTAGGCAGGGGTGGGGAACCTGAGGCCTCAAGGCCACATGTGGCCCTCTAGGTCCTCAAGTGCAGCCTTTTGACTGAATCCAAACTTTACAGAACAAATCCCCTTAATAAAAAGATTTGTTTTGTAAAACTTGGACTTGGTCCGAAGGCCACACCCAAGGACCTAGAAGGCCACATGTGCAGGTTCCCCACCCCTGTTGGAGTATCTAATCTGGTCAAGCTCATTTTTATTTGACTAGGTGCAGGCTGATGCAGGGTCATCTTAGAAGATGCATATTTTTCTTATTTCTTGATAACATTTAAAGTAGCAAAATACCACTTACTGTGAAAAAGCAAATGCCACAAATACTTATGATTGTGCAGTCTTTTACCCTATTCTACTTAGCTTAATAAATGATTAATAGACAACAAGAAAAAATAAAAATAACAGCATATGTAATTAAGACCCTTTTGTTATGACCCAAGGACTCAAGTGAAGCTGACCAAGAGGGTTTAAGGACAAGAGGAAGCTTGTAAAAGCTGTTTGGTTATACAGAGGAGAAGGAAGAAGTGACTAGTAACTGTATTCAGCTAAATTCGCCCTTTTCTATAGTAGCTATGAACAGCTGCCGTTTGCTTTGGGTCTTTGGCAGGAAGCCTCTAATTGGAAATCCAAGATAGCTGAGCAAGCAAGCCTTGGAAGATTGTTCTAAATACATAAAGATTTCTCAGGAGTCTCAGCTGCTGAGCCCCCACTCCCCACCCCAGAGGCTACAAGCTTTGTCCAATAGGCAATTAGCCTTGGCAGTTAGCTCAATAAGATGGCAGGGAACTAAGGATCAGTGCTCTGGTTTTCACCAAATATGGAGGGCAGGGAAAATTTGTTATGATCTTCACAGAGTGAATGATATTTAATTTTTGGCCTCAGTCCAATAACTGTTACCTGTGCTCAAAGAGCAGGCTAGCTTCTTTTCCACAAAAAAGAAAGCATCAAACACCTCTCAGCTCTTCAGAATATCAGGAAGAATGACTTTCTCTTTGGTTTAGTAGGTTGATGCGGGGGAGGTCAAATTGGTGAAACTATTAGGAGAATGGTACAAGACTGAAGTGGGTAGAAAGGACTTGAGTGGGGTTGTCAATTTACTAAGAGTTGGTACATAATTGGTTATAAATGTTTTATTTAAGCAGATGCTTAGGTTTGAGCCCACCCACAAGGAGTTGTAGTAAAACAAAGCTAAAAATCTCAACCACTATGATTTAGAGTAAATCATGCAGTGACTTGTATTAGAGTGTGCTATTATTTTAGTAACTTCTGTGTTCCAAACTATGCCAAACTCTCTGCTGGTGGAGAAAGTTAAGAGAATTAGAAAATACCTCTCCACACTTCAGGTTGTTATGGAGAATGAAGAGTTTCTAAAGGAAACAAAAATAAGTCATCAATGGGGGGAAAAAGAGGAATCTGATATGGAAAAAGGGAGATGACCCTTATGAGAATGTTGGAGAGTGGAAGTTTTATATGTAGAAGAAAAGAAAGGGAAAGGACTATTGTACAATGAGAATTTAAAAATAGATGTGAGACTTTTCTTGAAGAGAATAAGCTGAGTAGTCTGGGGAAGAAAAAGCTGCATGTCCTCTCAAGAATGATATCATGGAGCCACATATACTATCAAGTGAGAGATCATCTGGCATATGCCAGAGGAAGAGGAGTAGTCGTAATTGTTGATTTCCTGGTCACCAGTCCTGAGGCTGCTATACATAGGCTAACAGTCTAGAGGTATATTGTCTTGGGAGCAGGGGTGGGGTAGAAGGAAAGGCATATGTCCAGGACAATGGGAAACTTTTCAAGACTTATCAAAACAAATGACAGCCAACACTTCTGGCGACTCATGCAGGCACAAATGACACAACCAGAAAGAACCTAGGAAAGTATAGCCAATGATTTTGAAGTTAGGCAAAAAAAAAAATGAAGATGTAGCAATGACACATCATTGCTGCTCACTGAAGGCAAGAGGATACAGAAAAAAAAATTTACTCGGAAAGTAGGCGTATGCCTAGAAAAGTAAGATCTGGGAATGTGATTTGGATTTGTAGACCACAGCTTAAAATGTAGGGATGGCAATTTCCTCACCAGAAAAGTGATAAAAAATAATAAATAAATAAGTCTAATAAAATGCTCATAAGACTGTATTTGTAGTATCTTGCAAATATAATTTCAAAAGGCCTTAAATTTAAAAGTATTGGAGAAGGAAAAGATTGCCTATATATCCCCCAAGGTAGGCAACAAAGAAAGAATCTACAAAGGTCTTCCTTCTTTACCAGGTGAGATACCTGAATGTTCACAGGGGACAAAACGCAAGAAAAGAGCCAGTAGTTAACCTTGGCCTCAAATGTCTGCACACAAATGCCTGAAATTTAGGAAACAGACAAGAGGAATTTGCTCAAGGAGGAAAATTTGACCTTTTAGGCATCACCAAAGGTTACTGGGATGAAACCCATGATTGCATTTTATTCAAAAGAAACAGGAAAGGTAAACTGGGTGGGAAAAGAAAATAACATTAAAAAAGAAAAAAGCTTTTAAATATTTTGGAATTCTGATCAATATCAATACCATGAAGGAGAATACCCAGAGGAGTGAAACTAGAATGTTTAAGTAGGGATGGCGGTAACCTTGAGGGGAATTGACCATTATTCTTCAATATCATGAGAAGAAAATGATGGAAAAAATAGATAAAACAAATAAACAGGTAAAAGCAAATAAAAATCTCTTAGGTAAAATAGATTTCAGATTAACGGGCTTCATGGTTGGTTGTTTGGTTGTTCTCCTTTGTTCTCGAAGAGGACCAAAATGACATCACTTAGAGTCAAGTTTTAGCGTGTCCTACTGCTGCTGATCAGACGAATAAGAGCTCAAATGTTCTACCACAGGCCAGGTATAAATAGTTGGTGTGAACATTTGGGGTGGATTCTCTAAATTTGCACATCTCACATTTCTTTTGAGCTATTCAATTCTGCTTTGCTTATAGAGCACAATATCTTCTCTGATGTGGGCATGCCATGCTGAGTGGTCCTGTGCCAGCGTCTCCCATGTCATGCAATCAATTCCAAAGTTCTTAAGAGAGACCTTGAGGGCATCCTTATATAGCTTCTTCTGACCACTAGGTGAGCACTTGCCCTGTGTGAGTTCTCTATAAAATAGTCTTTTTGGCAAGCATACGCATTCAAACAATGTGGCCAACCCCATTGGAGTTGCACTCTCTGTGGTGGAGTTTGAGTGCTTGGCAGTTTAGTTTGAGAAAGGTTCTCAGTGTCTGGTATCTTATCCTGCGGGTGATCTTCAGAATCTTCCTAAGACAATTCAAATGGAAGCGATTCAGTTTCCTGGTATGGCACTGGTATACTGTCCAGGTTTCACAGGCATACAGCAATGAGATCAGCACAACTGCTCTGTAGACCTTCAGTTTGGTAGTCAGTCTAATACTTCTTCTCTCCTACACTTTCCCTTGGAGTCTCCCAAACACTGAGCTAGCTCTGGCAACGCATGTGTCAGCCTCACTATCAATGTGTACATCCCTGGAAAGTACACTATTAAGGTAAATGAACTTATCCACAGCACTCAAAACTTCTCCATTAGCTGTAACCAATGGTACCATGTATGGATGGTGTGGTGCTGGCTGATGGAGCACCTGTGTTTTCTTGGTGTTGATTGTTAGGCCAAAATTAGCACAAGCAGCAGAGAATCAATCCATACTTTGCTGCATCTCACCTTCAGAGGCTGCATTGGTGCACAATCATCTTCAAACATAAAATCATACACCAATACTTCCTCCATTTTGGTCTTGGCTTGTAGCCTTTTCAAGTTGAAGAATTTACCATCGGTGCAGTAACTGACCTTGATGCCATGTTCATTTTCATTGAAGATGTTTGATAACATGGCTGAAAACATCATGCTAAAAAGCATGGGAGTAAGCACACAACCTTGTTTCACTCCTTTGGTGACTGGGAAAGCATGAGAGCCTCGTTCATTATCCAGAACCAGGGCAAGCATGCTGTCATGAAATTGACATACAATGCTGATGAACTTCTATAGGCAACCAAATTTTGACATAATTTTCCATAAGCCCTCACAACTGACAGTATCAAAGGCCTTGGTCAGATCTACAGACATTGTATACAGAGCTCTGTTCTGTTCCTGGCATTTCTCCTGGAGTTGTTGGGCAGCATACACCACATCAACTGTTCCTCAGCCCTTTCTGAAGCCACTGGCTCTCAGGTAGATGACCATCTTCCAGGTGAAGGATCAGCCTATTAAGGAGGACGCTAGCAAGAATCTTGTCAGCAATGACTAAGAGAGAGACCCTCTTCTCCCCCATGATTGTCATAGAACAATCTATTTCCTTTACCTTTATAGAGACAGACAATGAACTCTGGGGGGATAATTTTCTCTTGCCATATAACCTGGAAAATTTCAGTCACTTTTGTATGAATGATGGACCCCCTACCTTGTAAATCTCAGCTGAAATAGAATCAACATCAGATGATTTGCCACATGAAAGGAACCTAATGGCATTCAAAATCTCTTCTTCAGTTGGAACTTCAACTAGGGAGGGATTGACTTCAAACAGGGTCAATGGTTTCAGCATTGATTGATGAGAACACTATGAAAGTGTTCAGCCCATCTCTCTAGGATCTTGTCCTTATCACTAATCAATGTGGCTCCATCAGCACTGAGTACCTGAGATGCATCATAGGTCTTTGGCTCATAAATAGTCTTCAGAGCATCATAAAAGTGCTTTGCATTGTTACTATCAGCATAGAACTGAATTTCATCTGCCTTCTTACTGAATCAAGAATCCTGCATCTCCCTAAGCTTCCCTTGCACTTTACTTTTGATGGAATTAAATGCTGTCTTCTTAGAGATGGATGAACTATCCTGCTGGTAAACCCTGTGGAATTCTCAGTTTTTATGTAGCAGCTTCTGAATTTCCCCATCATTTTTATCAAACTAGTCTTGATGTTTGCAAATGTTTTTACTCAGATGAGTATTGGCTCAACTTTTCCTCCAAGTTAGCAGAGAAGAGCTCTACTCTGTTGACATTAATACTTCTGGTAGTCATTTTGCCTTGGGGCTTCCATTTTTGTTGAATGTGAATATTTAGCTTGTAGAGGATAGGTCTGATCAGTTCAGCACTCTATGCCACACATTACCTTCATCACTCTCATGTCCTGTCTGTCTCTTCTCCTTATAATCACATAGTCTATTAAATGCCAATATTTGCTGCGAGGGTACATCCATGAAGTTTTATTGCATTTAGGTAAATGGAAGACAGTGTTGGTGATGAGAAGGTCATGAGATGCACAAGTCTTCAGTAGCAAGTGACCATTGCTGTTGCTTTCTCCAACTCCATTCCTCTCTAGAATTTCCTACCAAGTCTGGTTGTTTGAGACTACTCTAGCATTAAAGTCACCTAGAATTATAAGCTCGTCCTCATTTGGCACATTGATAGTAAGGGTCTCCAGGTCTTCATAAAATTTTTTTTTGACCTCATCAGAATTCATCATGGTAGGAGCATAGACACTGATGATGGTGGTGTGACATTTTCTTTTCTTTTCTTTCTTTTTTTTTTTTTTGGCTAGGCAATAGGGTTAAGTGACTTGCCCAGGGTCACACAGCTAGTAAGTGTTATGTGTCTGAGGCTGGATTTGAACTCAGGTCCTCATGAATCCAGGGCCGGTGCTCTGTGCCACCTAGCTGCCCCGTGGCGTGACATTTTCCTGCATGTGGCAATCACATTGTCATGAACATGTTGTTCGCTCCTTTTGGTAGGCACACTAGATTGGTTTTGATTGCAAAACCTGCGCCAGCTTCACAATGCTCTCCTTCACTGTGGCCACTCCAAAAAAATGTGTATCCAACTCCAACTTCAGTAAACTGGCCTTCATTTGCCAGTCTTGTTTCATTCAGGGCTGCTATTTGGATGCGATACCTGCTGAGTTCTCTTGCAACAAGACCTGTTAGTGTTTCAAGCCTACTGGATTTTGTGTTGTCTATAAGTGTGCACACATTCCATATGCTAATAGTGATGGAATAGTCTTTGCAGACAGTTTTGTGCTTTTTTTTTTTTGTTTCTACCCCAGAGTGGGATCCCCACCTGCTGTGGTAATCAGGCCAGGGTTGATTGAGTAAGTAGACAATTTTTAGAGCACCTTTTCTAGCAACTTCCTCACACTAGGAGATGAGCAGTGCAATCCTTAAAAGGCTGCTCAGACACCCAGGGGACTGCTGAATTCCACTGCTGCTTCCAATGACAAGACAACCCTATGGCCTGGGTCGCCTACGTGCAGGACTGTGACTACAACTCCCAATCTATCTGCACCTGCTGCTTCATCACTTGCTTACCACCACAGGACTTTGAGATGGGTAAAAATGGTAAAATAGTATAAGTGATGTCTTTGATTTGTGCATAAACTGGGTTTAAGTGACTCTCTCCTCCAGAGTCATCACAGTCCAGTGGCAGGATGGAATCAAAATGACTGGTGGTGGCTCAAGATGTAGTGGATGACCTTGGCGTCTTTGATAGCTAACCAAGCTCTAAGTGCTCCACAGTGCCTGCTTCAGCTGCCTTCATGGCCATCGGAATAAATTGTTCTCATCCTCCCATTCCACCAGGGGATCCACCATGCTTGGGATGTGAAGACACCTCTCTAACTCACCAACAGGTTTGAGACCCCTTAGTTACCCTCATCCTAGTTTATCTCGTCTGCCAAAACGGTTCACTGGGGTGTGACCGCTGCACATGCTACAGCTTCTTGGAGCCACAGGTGAGAGTTAGGTGGATCAAGTAGGCAGCAAAAGTAGAAAGCAGCCCTGAAAAGGGCCTGACAGACTTCACACCAGCAGTACTAATCTTCCCTGAACACACCCTATACCCCAGTGGGCTTCATAAAGGATCAATAAGACTCTATGAACTAAAATTCTAAAGGATGAAATTTAGAGGACACAGAAAGAAGCAATTCTAATGAGAACCAAAAACAGATTGATCTAAAGAGATCAAGATGAATTTACATGAAATTCTTTGACCAACTTAAATTTTTTAAAAAGACACATACAGAAAACAGAAGCAAGGGCAGGCAAGAGATTGTGTACACATAGATGTGGCATAGTCCTATAAGACTAGGGTCAAGAGTCTAAAATCTCAGAATGAACATAGAATTTCAAGAAATTTTTTTAAAAAGCAGAAGAGAGTGGTTGGTTGGTGTGTGTGTGTGTGTGTGTGTGTGTGTGTGTGTGCGTGTGTGCACATACTTATACTGGGGAAGAAAGAAGGGACAATGAAGAAATAGGGCCCATGTCAAGGGTGGATAAAAGGTGCTCTAAAAATTAGAAATGATGGACAGAGGGTAAAATCACTCAGCTATTTTTATCTTCTCTAGCAAGGAGAATAATTTTTAGACTGGAACAGATGGTGGGTGGGGAAGGCTAATAGGGGTCTGATGCCCAAGATAAGTAAATAGATAATAAGACTTCCTCTTCTGATCTTAATGAGTTAAAATCATCAGACCCAGCAAACTAGATCACAGGTCCCAAAAAGAACAGGCAAATATGATCGCTGGTTCATTGTCAATGTTTTTGAAAGGTGCAAAGAAATTTTTTGAAGGATAATGAGGAAAGAATGATGTGAGTTAGATAATGGAATTGTACAGCTAGGTGGATTTGGGAATTATCAGACCTAAAGAGCAGTGATTAATTAATTTATATAATTTATATATATATTATTAATATCATTTATATCATTTTATATATATATAATCCATTTATATCAATGGAGAACATTGTCTCCAGTGGAGTGACTTAGAAATCTATTCTGGAACCTAAGCTATTTAAGAGTTTTGTTCATGGCTTAAAGGAAGTTATGGATGACATACTTATCAGATGTGTGGCTGACATAAATCAGGGAATGATAATAAACATGGGTTGACAGAATCATGATTCAGAAAGATTGACAAGCTAGAACTTTGGTTTGCATCTAGTAAGAATAATAACTCATATTTTTATATCATTTTGTTTTTCAAAGTCCAACAGAACTGGGAGATAGTTATTATCAGCATTAAAATTATCCCTATTTTACAGAAGTAGAAATTGATGCTCTGAAAGGATAAATGAGTTGTTCATGTCTTCATAGCTACTAAGTATCGGAGGTAAGATTGGAACTCAAATCTCCTTACTCCAAGTCCAGTGCCTTACCCAATAAACTATACCATCTCTCATATAAAATAAAACTTAACATGAATAAATGTAAAGTCATGTATTGAGTTAAAAAAACAATATGAATACAAGCCTGGGGAGGTGTGGCTAGACAGCAGTTTATCTGACAAAGAACTGAAGGGTTTTAGTGGTCTACAAACTCTATGAGTCAATAGTGAGATGTGGTCATCAAAAAAGCAAATATGACCTTAGGCTGAACTAAGAAATTCCTCTATCCATTATGGTTAGAGGGAGATTCTGGGAAGATGGCAGAATAGGTCAGAAAATTCTAAGCTCTCCAGATTTCCTCCACAAACAAGACCAAATAGCACCTCAGGGTGAATGTGGAGCAGCAAAAATAAACAAGCTTTGGGGCATAGCAGTGATTCTCCTAGGACAACTAGAGAAGACCCAAAGAAAGATCCTAGGGAGGGAGATTTGGTCTGAGTGATGTGGAAACACCACCAGCTTATCTCCCCTGAAACAATAAATAACAAGCCCTGAAGGCAGCTGGGTTGGGAGGTAGTCTCAGCCTCAGCTACAGGAATTCTCACCTCAAAGACAGTGTGTCATTCTCTAGTTGATAAATGGGCAAAGGATATGAACTGGCAGTTTTCTGATGAAGAAATCCAAACAATTTATAGTCAAATTAAAAAATGCTCTAAATCATTATTGATTAGAGAAATGCAAATTAAAACAATCTTGAGATATCATTTTATACCTATCAGATTGGCTAAAATGGTAGAAGGGGAAAGTGACAAATGTTGGAGAGGATGTAGAAAAATTGGGACCTTAATTCATCATTGGTGGATCTGCAAGCTGATCCAACCATTTTGGAGAACAATTTGGAATTATACCCAAAGAGTTATTAAACTGCCTATACCCTTTGACCCAACAATACCGCTATTGAGTCTGCTTCCCAAGATGATTAAGGAAAATGGAAAAGAACCTACATGTTCTAAAATATTTATAGCATCTCTCTTTGATGAACTGGAAATTGCAGGGATGCCTGTCAATTGGGGAATGGCTAAACAAATTGTGGTATATGTTCATGATGGAATATTACTCCGCTATAAGAAATGATGAGCTCAGTGATTTTAGAAAAGCATGGAGAGACCTCCATGAAATAATGAAGAGAGATATGAGCAGAATCAAGAGAACACTGTATACAGTAACAGCAATATCATTTTAAGAACAACTTTGAACAACCAAATCATTCTATTCTAAATATACAAATTAACCACAAAGATTCCATGAAGGAAGATGCTATTTGAATTCAGAGAAAGAATTGACCTACATACGGATGTATATGTATATGTATACACACACACACAGACACACATATAAATGTATATGTATATATATATAGTATAGATATAGGTATATATATGAGTGTATACATACACATGCAGATTTGCATCTAATGGTAGCCATCTCAAAGTTTGGGGCAGGGGGAATGGAAAAAAAAAGAAAGTTACATGATAACTTTGTTGGATATTTGAAAGGAATAACAAGTTATACACAATGGATCTGTAATTTCAGGAGCAATACTCTGTTTTTCTATCCCACTTTGCTATGGAAATTCTTGATTTATTTCTTAAGTTCATAATAAAATAAATTAATTAAAAAAAAAAGAAATTCCTTACCCCACCTCCAGCCTATTCTAGTTATATAAAATATCTCAATAAACTCATCATGGCTGGCATAGTCCTGTCCACCAAACTCCTACGAGGGTAATATTTCTGACATCAATTATTAACTCATAAGGAAGTCATGACCCAGAAAGGTAAATCCAAATAATAGGATGCTTGGGTGAATGGAGACAATATGTTGTTGGCAGTCTCCATAAAGAGATTAGCTCCAGTTCTTGGAGGAAGTAAAAGTAATTGGAAAAAAAATCACATGCAGCACTGCTGGAATGCTGACTTCAATCAACCACAATAGAGTAATAGAGGAGATTAAAAGAGCTATATTACAGAATTGGCATAAAAATAAAATTTACATAATTAAGAGCAATTCTTAAGAGCCACTGCTATTAATTTATTATCGATAAAAATAAAGCTATACATAGTGTGACATCTAAAATTAATGTGCTAAAAGATGGGTCTAGCTCTTTGTAGTTCACCTTGCCTTACACTAAATTTGTTTTGGGAACTAGAGATTTGAGACTCTGGGTAACAGCTGTGCAGAAATCCTCACTATCTTACAACATTTGCCCTGGTCAAGTTTTGGGCTACTTGACTCACCTCGCCCCTCCCTAACCCTCCACAGAAATTTGATATTTATGACTTCCCATCCCTACCTACTACAAAATCACTCAATTTATTATAGGGCTATAGCCCTATAGAGGGCTAAGATCCTAGTCTCTAGGAGAATCATGAACATGGTCCTGTCAACCTTAACCACCTTAACTGTGATGACCTGGTGCACACATAATGCAACATAACTATTAGACTTCAGAGTTTTTCAACCACATTTAAAATCTGCTCCCATTTAGCTATTAACTGATAGCCACAAAATTAGTGAGATTGACTTCTCTAAAAGAAAAATTTAAGAAGTTAAAATCAAAGACTATGAATTTAAGCACCCTCAAATGCAGTTATATAAAATAATACCAATTTGGGACACCTGTAATCCAGTTCATCATGTTGTTATAAGTTAGTCTGTGGAAAGGGAGCTCTCATGTGGTAGATGGTCTTCCCTCTGTAGCCCACCCTGCTTCAAGTATTTCTCCACTCCACTCTGTCCTGCCAAAGAGATTTTCCTTAAGTCCATATCTGACTAAGTTACTCTCCATAGGATTCCTATTGCCTCTGGGATAAAATAAAAACTTCTCTGTTTGGCTTTTTTTAAAAAAAAATTTTTAAATTCATTTTGAAATTAAATTAAAAAGGACAAAAAAAAGAACATTTCCATGTTCACAGTGCAACATAAAATGAAGATTCAATATAAAACCATGAATTTCCATTTCACACTGTTTACTTTTTTCTTTTGAAAAATTATGTAATAAATACTACACATTGTTTTCAAAGCTACCCTGCTTTTCTGTGCTTCCTTCCAAGTTTTTTTTTTGTTCTCTGTTGTGCACTGTTTTTCTCCCTCCCTCCCCACTCTACCCTAGAGAAGGTTACCATTGGACACAAATATGCATATATATGAAAAATCATACTATACATACTTCTATTTGGCTTTTAAAGTCCTTCGTAGCTTCACCCCAACCTATCTTTCTAAACTCATGAATTACTGCTCTTCCTATCCTCTACTACCCAGCCAAATTGACTTTGATTCTGTCATGGTCCTGTTGGATGTCCCCTCTGCTTGGAATACTCTCCCCCCTATAGCCATATCATAGAATCCTTCTCTTCCTTCAAGACACAGATCCAAGTACTACCTTTTACATAAATTCATCCCTGAACCTCCTAATTGCCAGGCTCCCTCCTTATCCACCCTGAATTTAATGACCTTGTATTTATTCTATGTTCTCCCTTCCAATAGAATGCAAGCTCCTTGAGAATAGGTATTATTTAATTTCTTTGTCTTTGTATCCTTGGCACCTAGCACAGTGCCCAGAACATAGTAGGTGCTTGGGAAATTGATTCAGAGGTAGGGAGTAAACAAGCACTTATTAAGTGTCTACTATATGCTAGGCACTGTGCTAAGTACTTTACAAATATAATCTCATTTAATCCTTACAGTAGGAAAAAAGTACTATTACTAGCATCTATTTTATTGTTGAGGAAACCGAGGCAGGCAGAAATTAGGTGACTTGCTCAGGGTCACCCAGCCAGTAAGAGTCCGAGGCCAGATTTGATTTCAGGTCTTCCTGACTGGAGATCCAGAGCTGTATTCACTGTACCACCAGCGGTTAGTTGATTGAATGTGGTACAAAGTCAAAGTTGGCCTTTTGTTGCTTATGTCCTGAAGTGTGCATTGTTCACAATTCCCTAGATTCTGAAGGAAAAGTTAGATACTATCCTACCACTTGCTAATGTCCTCCCTCATCCCCCAATTGCTTTGGTTTTACTTTGTTTTTAATTTTCTGTTTATACTTGAACATACTCTCCCACCAATAGTATAGGAGTCCTTTGAGGCCAGGGCTTGTTATCCCCATGACCTAGCACAGTGCACTGGCCATAGAGAACGATTAAAAAATGTTTTATGAATGAATAAACCAAATTCTTCTTTTATAATAAGCAGGAAGGGAACCATATGTAGGATGACATTTTGTCTCAGTACAAAATGAAGTTTAAGTCTGACAACATTTTCAAATTTAAAAAAATTATTCTTCTACCCTTTATTATGATTTACACTCTTTCCCTTTGTTTGAATAACATTTTCTGTTAATTAACAGATTTGACCCAATCTGCCATCAGATATTTTGCATATTCATCTTACTCATGCTGCATTGATTTTAATCTTGGTTAACATTTATAATAATAATAACTTAATATTTACATATCACTCTTTACAAATTATCTAATTTGATCCTTACAACAACCTTTGGAGGTAGGTGCTATTATTATTCCTACTTTACAGCTGAAGAAACTGAGGAAGACAGAGATTAAGTGACTTGCCCAGGGTCATACTCTCAAGTGTCTGACCCTGGATTTGAACTAATGTTCTCCAGTACTACTATCCTGTAAACCACATAGCTGCCTAAATCCAAGTATGAGGAAATCAAAAAGTTGTAATTTTTCCTGTCTTTCAAAATGCTCAACTGTTCAACTATCTCCAGAGTATGTTCCTTGTTTGAAAATGTTAATGTTTAATCACAAAAAAGATGATAAATTTAACTCTGTCCTTTTTGGCCTATTGATTTAGAAGATATGAGTTGGAGGCAGCTAGGTAGTGCAATGGATAGAGCACCAGCCCTGGAGTCAAGAGAACCAGAGTTCAAATCTGGCCTCAGATACTTAATAGTTGTGTGACCCTGGGCAAATCACTTAACTTTGTTTGCCTTGGTTTCCTCATTTGTAAAATGAGCTGGAGAAGGAAATGGCAAACCACTCTAATATCTTTGCCAAGAAAACCTCAAATGTGGTCATGAAGGACATTACTAATTAACTGAACAACAGCATAAGAGTTGGAATCTGGTCGTATCAGATACCTCACTCATCTTTCAGATGCTACTCTGTAACTGCCTAGCTTGGGAAAAAATGTTTATAGTGAGTTTCTCTGGCAAAGACCTCATTTCTCAAATATGTAGGGAAATGAGCCAAATTTATAAAAATAAGAGCTATTGCCCAGTTGATAAATGGTCAAAAGATATGAATAGGCAGTTTTCAGAAGAATTTAAAGTAATCAATAGTCTCATATAAAATGCTATAAATCATTAATGATTAGAGAAATGTAAATTAAAATAACTCTGAAATACCACATCATACCTATCAGATTGGCTAACATGACAAAAAAGGAAAATGACAAATGCTGGAGGGGATGTGGGAAAAATTAGGACCATAATGCATTGCTGGTGGAGTTGTGAGCTAGGCTAACCATTCTGGAGAATCACTTGGAACTATGCCCAAAGGGCTATCATACTGTGCATACCCTTTCTACTCAGCAATACCATTACCAGGTCTACATCCCAAAGAGACTTAAAAAAAAAAATTGAAAAAGGACCAATTTGGAACAAAAATATTCATAGCAGCTCTTTTTGTGGTGGCTAAGAAATGGAAATTGAGGGGATGAGCATCAATTGGGGAATGGTCAAACAAGTTGTGATATATGAATGGGATAGAATTCTATTGTGCTATAAGAAATGATGATCTCATGGTTTCAGAAAAACCTGAGAAGACTTTCATGAACTCATGCAAAGTTAAGTAAGCAGAACCAGAAGAACATTGTACACAGTAATAGTAATATTGTTAATGATAATAAGCTTTGAAGGACTTAGCTAATTGATCAAGACAATAATCCAAGTCCAATCCAAAGGATCCGTGGTGAAAAATTATTTGCTTTTTTTGTCTGTGTTTTCTTTGGCGACATGTCTAGTACAGAATTTTTTCTTAAATGCCTCTTTACTGACAAAAAAAAAAAAAGAATCTTCTTAGCTTGATGTCCAAAACTACTCATAGTCACGCTCATGAGCTCCTTCCCGTTGTATCTCTCCCCTTTGAATAAGTCAGAATTTATCACACACAAAATGTATTAAATATGTAAAAAGATTAAAATGTAAAACAGTCTATATTAAACAAATCCATTAATAGCAAATACTCCAAGCACCCATGCTCTGTTAAAAACAAAAACAAACAAACAAACAAAAACAAAACACAGCACTCCCAGCCCCACAGGGAGAAATATGATTTCAATCTGGCCTTCGTTTTGCAGCTCAGCCCTAGCCCCAAGATCAGACAAAGAGAACAGGACATGATGGATTAATCCCTGGGCCCCTGGATGTTCATGGAAAGCTTCCTGACTCATATCTATTCATCTTGTGCATTGCTTGATGATTGGGAACCCACTGCTACTGTTGTCATCACGGAGGAGATGATCTCTGCCTAAGATCTGGAAAAATATGACCCCTTGCATCTTAAGTTAGGAATGAGGAAAATTATCAAGTGGAAAGGTCTCAAACCCTATGAGAAATGACATAGCAAGAAGGAGTGGCTATTTTCTCCTCTTTTTGCTTCTTCTTTCGTTTCACTTCACATCAGGGCACCCTGAACAATGGGATGAATGGGCAGAATAACATTACTGAAAACATTCATTAATAGCAAAGGCAATTTGTCCTATGGCTATAGTTCCTATTATACAAGCAGCATGGAGTATACCCACATATACTAATTACATCATGTATACAAACTATTTAGAATTTGTTTCACTCGGGACATTAGCCCCTTGTGTGAAAGAAAACATTATCCATTTGGACAAAAATGACCAGTATGCATGGAAGCCAGGCGAAGATCATAAGGAGATTCTGTGTTTAACATAACCTTACTTTTAGCATGAGTTGAATGTGCACACAAATTGTACACTAGCACCATTTGAGGCGGTGTAGGCCAAATGCTTTCCCCTGGGGCTTTCATACATTTTCAATAATAAGCAACTAAACAACAATCAGATTTTGTCAAACATTTTCACAGGTCCCACATTGCTAGAAATGCTTGCCAATCTTCTCTGGTTTGATAAAGGGGTTGGCATTTGTCTAAACAGTCCTAAAAGTTTCTTCTTGTTAGTCTTACTTGAAAAAGTCCAAAGTTCTGGCAATGAGGATCTCTAGACAGAAATCTACATTGTATATAATCACCGTTAACAGTGATTTTAAGGTCAGCTATCAGGTTTTAATCTAGCAAGACTTCAAAGGAGGACACAGCTCTCAGCTGTGAAGACATATTTTGAACAAAGAAGTAGGACTTAAAGTTTTCTATCATCTCAGTAAGATTGTTGGTGTGGGTTTGGTTTGTAGATGACCTTTTTCCATGGCACTTGACAAAGTTCCAAAGATGGTGTTTAGGCCGTACCAAATGTGATCTTAATTTTAAATATTAACATTATCATTTAAATCCAGATATTAAAATGAAATTCAAAGAGAGACAAACCGATCATGAACATAACCGGAACAAATCTAAATGGAAGGAAATGCCTGAACCTTTTAGAAGTGAATTTTTAAATGATAAAGCTCTGTCAGGCTGCACAGGCTGTTCCATCTGATGGACAGAATACTCATAAAATATCTTTCTTGGCCTACCCAGATCCCAAGACGGCTTTAATTCAACTCACAAGGTAGCGCATATGTCCTAGCAATTTCTTGCCCTTGAGAAATGAGAAGTTCCTGTTTTTATTTTGTTCTTGCTTTTTCCCTTGTCAGCCATCACTATCTTTGAGGTTTACTTTGACAGCACTGAAGCTTTAGAGTCACATACACAGAGTAAGGAAATCATTAGATTGTATAATATCTTTCCATCCTAGAAACCGCAACTTTAAAATATTCCTATTGTTTTCATTTCCTTTGCTTTCTCTTTTGACAGCTTACAGCAACTTCGGGACAGCTGGAGATATGCGTTATTTTAAAATTCAGATGTCTATATCTGAAACTCTGTTACAGAAAGCCCATGTTAGGGATTTATATGGATTAAAGCTTAAATTAATTAAATGATAATTGATACATCTTAGAGAAATCTTGCACTAGTTTTGAGATAAACTCTATTTTGATTTTGAAATTAAGCCTAAGTATTCGGGAGGATTTATTATATAGAACTTCTACTTTTCTATTTAAGCCATTTAATAAGAAAAAATATAAATAATAAAATAAAAACTGAAATGATGTTAAAATTGCCAGAAATATGCAAATGTGGCAGTTTTCTCAAAGTGAAAATCATTTTAATTATAATACCCCCATATTTCAATGGAACTGTGATCTCAGTGAGGTGGATACGCCTTATTCTGGTACAAATCACAAACCCCTTCACACCCTCTCATTCTATATGATTTTTGTCCATTTCTGTCTTTTCATAAATCCTACATAGAGAATTTATTTTTTTCTTTTTTTTTATTAATTTATTTTGATTTATCAACAATCACTTACATAAGCTTTTGAGTTTCAAATTTTTTCTCCCCTCCCTCCCAACCTCCCTCTCCAAGATGGCATGCAATCTGATATAGGCTATGCCTATACATTCCTATTAAACATATTTTCACATTAGTCATATTGTAAGGAAAAATTAGAACCAATTGGGGACAGCTAGGTGGAGCAGTAGATAGAACACTGACCCTGAAGTCAAAAGGACCTGAATTCAAATCCGGCCTCAGACCAAACACTTGACACTCACTAGCTGTGTGACCCTGGGCAAGTCTCATAACCCCAATTGCCTTTAAAAAAAAAAAAGAATTAGAACCAATAGGAGGAACCACCAGAAAGAGGAAACAAAACACAACAGAAGAAAAAAAAAAGCAAATAGTATGCTTCGATCTGCATTCAAACTCCATAGTTCTTTTTTTGGATGTGGATATCATTTTCCATCATGAGGCCTTTGGAGATGTCTTAGATCCTTGTATTGCTGAGAAGGGTTAAGTCTATCAAAGTTAGTCATCACATAATGTGACTATTACTTTGTACAATGTTCTCCTGGTTCTGTTCATTTCACTCAGCATCAGACCATACAAGTCTTTCCAGGATTTTCTGAAGTCCGCCTGCTCATCATTTTTTATAGCACAATAGTATTCCATTACATTCATATACCACAACTGGTCCAGCCATTCCCCAATTGATGGGCATCCTCTCAATTTCCAATTCTTTGCTACCACAAAAACAGCTGCTATAAATATTTTTGTACATGTGGGTCCTTTATATGGAGAATTTATTAAACATGAAGGTCATCTTCTGGTTCCCTTGACATTTCATGGCCATCAGTGAAACACTCTCTAGACCAGGGCTTCTCAAACTTTTTCCACTCGCGACCCCTAAGAAGCACTACATAGCCAGCCTATGTCCTTGATGATGCCTTCTTCAACATTTCTCTCTTGCAAGTCAGAATGTTGGTAATATGCTGCCACTTTCTTACACAAACCATATGTTTTCCTATTAACCTTTGGGTTCTCAGTTTATGCTTCTGAGACTACAATGCCAATCAATAAATCAACAAGCATTTATTTGGTTTCAATGTGCTAGGAACTAGAGATTAAAAAAAAATGGAACAGTCTCTACCCTCAAAGACCTTACAACACGTACATGTCTAAGTAAATACAAAATAAATGTAAGGTTATTTCTTTGGGGCAAGGGAAAGCTCTGTTACATGAGAGAACAGGGATGGCATCGTGCAGTGGTTGATACTTGAGCTAAACTTTGGTGGAAACTAGTAATTCTAAGAGGTGAAAGCAAGGAAAAAGCAAATTCCAGGCACAGAATACAATTTGTAAAGCTACAGAGATGGGGAAATGGAGCATCATATATGAGGAACAGCAAATGGCTGTACTAAAGTAATGGCTGTGTGAGAAGAGAAGGGAACAGGTCTTGCATCTGCAAGAGATGTTATAGTGGTAAGAGCTGATGGGATTTGGTTGCTGCCTGGATATGTGGGGTAAGAGAAAGTAAGGAATCAAGAATAATTGTAATTATTGTGAACCTGGGAGAACAGAATGTTTGCGGTAACCTAAAGAGAAATATGGGACATCATAAGGGGAAAGGGGAAAAGAGGGGAATAAGTATTTATATAGTATTTACTATGTGCCAGGCACCATGCTAAGTATTTTTTTTTTAAACAAATGTTATCTCTTTTTTATTCTCTCAACCACCCTCCAAGTAGGTACTATTATTATCCCCATTTTACAGCTGAGGAAACTGACATAGGCAGAGGTTAACTTACATGCCCAGAGGTTACACAGCTAGCAAGGATTCGAGGCCCAATTTGAACTCAGGTTTTCCTGAGTCCAGGCCCATTGCTCTATCCACTATTCCAGGGATTGGTATTGGAGGAAAGATGAGATAACGGTTGAAATAAATGAGATAATAATTGCATAGTGCTTAGCACAGCTTGGAACATAATAAGTGCTATATAAATGCCAGTGATAGTGATGGTAGTGATGATGATGATGATGATGATGATGATGATGATGATGATGATGATGATGACAGCGATGATGACAATGATGGCTAGTTCTGGTTTAGACATGCATTGAGATGCCTATGTTACACCCAGTTCTTAATGTTCAGTGGGCAAATGGTGACATAGAACTGAAGCTCAGAAGAGAGAGTAGGGAAAAAATATAGTTCTGGAAGGCATTTGAATAGAAGTTATAATTAAATTTATCAGAGTTGATGAGCTCACCAAGAGAAAGTATAGAGAAATAAGAAAAGCAGCTGCAAGACAGAGCACACCTATAATAAGGGGAAAGATGATAAAGATGATGATTTAGTGAAGGATACTGAGAAGGAGAAATCAGGTAGATAGGAGGAAAACTGGGAGGCAATGCCATGAAAATCTAGAGAGGAGAGGATAGCTAGAAATTTAGGGTGGGGTTGGAGGGTGGGGAGGAATGGTCAACAGAATCAAATGCTGTAGAGAAGCCAAGAAGAATAAAGAATTGAAAAGAAACCTCAGATTTGATAATCAAGAGATAATTATTAATTTTGGAGAAAGCAGTCCCAGTTGAATGATAATAATATCAGAAGTGAGACTGTAAAGGGTTCAGAGGTCAGTGAGAGAAGAGGAAGAAGAAGCAAAGAAAAGGAGGAAATTTTATAGAGAAATTTAGTCCAAAAAAGTAGGAAAGATATGAGATGATAGCTCGAAGGCATATAATGTTGGATTTTTCTTTTTTTTGGTAGGCAAGTCCTCAGTATATTTGTATTTGTATTCAGTAGAGAGAAGACACCAGTAGAAAGGAAGAAACTAAAGATTGGGAGGGAGTGGGGAAATTAAAAGATGATTTTGTGATATGGTGTCATTTGAACTGGTATTTTAAATATGAGTTTTTGTAGTAGTGAGCATCTTGGGAATTATTTACATTTTCCATCCCCTTGCCTTTTCCTGTGTAAATTGGTAATTTCATTTGAGTGACCAAGGATTTCAGGGCAGTTTATTGTGATGATGATAATAATGATAATAGTAACAGTTAAACATCAGAATTCACTTCACTCTAAGGAACTGCACTAGCTTCAGGGGGGAGGGTGATCCAAAGTTTTCGATAGGATTTTGAGGGTTTCAATGAGAATTTGAGGAACAAGTAGGACGCAAATTCTTTGGGGATTTTAATACCATGTTTCTATGTTAAGTCATGTCAACAAATATTTATTCAGCACAAATAATAAAGCTTTCCTTAGAGAGACATGACATAGCCTACCTGGGAAATAATTCCAGGGTCTAATCATAAGTGCATGAAAAGTGAAATAGCATATTTAAATAATAGCCCTAGACTATTGACATAAGAAAAATGTCAAAAGGTGATACCTGACTACTTGTCAAAAATAATCAGATAGCATTGCTATAACACTCCTCAGTATTCTGAGGAACTCAGAACGCTATTGAGGTTACTTCAGTCAGAAAATGGTAACAGAAGGAGTAGAATAGAAGGAGTAATAGAAGAAGGTAATAGAAGGAGTAGAATGCAAATGAGATAACAATGGATTTCAGTCTTAAGTGGGGAGCGAAGGGGAGGACATTTTAGGTGGGAAGAATGGCATGTGAAAATGCAAGGAGGTAGGAATGGGAAAAGATGAAGTAGTAGTAGTAGTAGTAGTAGTAGTAGTAGTGGTGGTGGTGGTGGTGGTGGTGGTGGTGGTAATGATGAGGTATAGATTTTTGGGGTGCTGGGACCCTGAAATCACGACACAGTGGGTCCTGCCCAAATGAATTCGACCCAAATCTTCTTTCAGTCAGAGACAAAGTTTTATTAGAGATAAACCATACAGGCCAGACTCTTAAGGAATGTGAACATTAGTGACACCTGTAAAGAGGAGCAGGTATGAGGAAGTCTCAGTGTTTAAATGGGGGCCAGGGTGGATCTTATACACACCCAATTAATTTTGAGTGTTTAGAGGAGGGTCTGAGAGAAAGATCCTAAATTTAGGGTGAGTTTAGGGAGAATTCCTATGGGAATGATAGATAATGGAACAAAGAACTGGAAGGAAGAGGTTGATAAGATCAAAGGTGGGATCAAACACTAGGCTTCTTCATTAGGGTGTCAAAGACTAGGCTTCATTAGGGTTTCAAAGGGAGATAGGGAGAGCAGATCCATCAGAATAAGAATAAGAGATAAGGAAAGACCAGTTGAGTGGAGTATATAGTCTCAGGCAACCATTTGAGACCAGAGTGAGGTCAAGGAAAGTTTAAGGGTTTTCTGGGGCCAGGAGACAAATGGGACCCAAGTTCTTTTTGGGGCAAGGGGCAAAGGTCTCAGCTTGGACCCATACCCCATCAGTAGTAGTAGTAGCAGTAGTAGTAGTAGTAGTAATAGTAGTAGTAGGTCTGGGTCATATTATTTAGGGTTTTGAATGGCAGCATAAGGTATTTGCATTTTGTCATATATCTAGCTACACACAAACTCATTTATTTAAAAAAATAGAACTACTAATATGACAGATGGTGCTAGGTTCTATGAGGGATAAATAAAACCTAGTTCTTGCCATTAGGGAGCTTGCTATCTTAAAGAAGATGCAGCAATATAAAAATAACCACCATAGAAAATGGATTATAAAAGTACAAAATGTGAGCTATAAAGAAAAGGTCATTGGAATTTATAGGAAAGCAAGATTGCTTGTACCTGGGAATGGGACCATGGAATGTTTCATAGAACAGGTGGTATTTGAGTTGGAACCTGAAGGATACTTAAGAATTGTTCATCCTTTATTCATGAACAGGATCAATGACATCGTGAAAGTGATGTCTTGTGCATGAATTGGACAAAAGTGGGACAGAGCTGCACAAAGCCATCAGCCTCACTCTCTCCTCCAGAATCATTGAAGCCCATTGGCAAGACTAGTTAAGATAACTAGCAATGGCCCTGGATGTAGTGAATGATGTTGACCTTTCTAAATTAAGGCCTTTTACAAGTCTAAGTTGATCTGAGGCCATGCCCTTTGGATGACTATGGGCTGGGTAAGAGTTGAGACAAAAGATGGCTTCATTTACCATCACAAAGATATCGTCCTGGGAGGGCAGAACTAGGAGAAGGTTGTACACAGTAACAGCCACTTTGTGCGATGACTAATATTGTCTCCAAAGGCCTCAGGATGGAAAATGTTATCTACATCCAAAGAAAGAACTATGGAGTTTGAATGCAGATCGAAGCATACTATTTGCTACTTTTTTTTCTTCTGTTGTGTTTTGTTTCCTCCTTCTGGTGGTTCCTCCTATTTGTTCTAATTCTTACTTACAACATCATTAATATGAAAATATATTTAATAGGAATGTATATGTATAGCCTATATCAGATTGTGCTCTGTCTTGGGGAGGGAGGTGGGGAAAGAGGGGAAGAAAATTTAAAACTCAAAAGCTTATGGAAGTGATTGTTGATAAAGCAAAATAAATTATTAAAGTTTAAAAAAAAAAAGTAATGTCTCATTCTGTGGAACATTGATCTTAGAAATGGAAAGACTGAAGAGCTCATCTTGTTCAGCTTCTGCCTTCCAGAAGTGAAGTATTAGTAACCACATAAAGTAACTGAGACCTAGAGAATTAAAATGACTTGCTCAAAATCATACAGCTAGTAAGTAACAAAGAGGAAGAGGGTCTAGAACTCTAGACACTATTATAATTGTTCATTTCCCACTACTCTCCCTGCTGTTAAGTAGTTGAATAGTTATATTACTTTATATTTGATTAAATGACCCTTAAATACTTTACCATTCTTAACCTTTTCTAAGAGGTCCTATTTTGGAACTCTCTAAGAAATTTCATTAATATTCTCTAGAACATTTATATTTTCCTTACTTTAAAATATCAAGACAAAAAAACCTGAGCAAGATATTCGAAGAGATCAATTCCCAGTGTGGTATAAATTATACAGATACATATGAGTATGTGTGTGTATGTGTGTGTGTGTGTGTGTGTGTGTATGTGTGTGTATGTTTATTGTTGGATATTACTCAATATCTTACTTCTATTATATTATAATATCTCCACATTTACTACCTCATTTTCAGTTTCTATTGGTTTTGTTCTGCTGTATTGATCCAGTAATTTCTTACATTGTAATTTAATCAGGTTATTATGGGGAAGAGGGGAAAGAGGTGGTACAAATGTCCTGCACTTTGTTACCAAGAATATTCAGATACCAGGTACCAAGAGATCTCTAAATTTCACATGCCCCAGGTACTCACTGAAATCCGTCTAGTAAAATGTGCATTCTGACATTCTGTATATAGAACATTTCAGTAGACACAGGTATGTTCTCCTATTTCCTTATGAGAAAGGAATTTATAATTTTTATAGTAATCAATATGATATGTAGAATGAATGTACTGATAGATTAGATTTTGCAGAGTTGCCTTTTCCAGCTTCCGAGTCAGACTCACAATGCAGCTTGAACTGATCAATCAAACCTTGACAAGGCTCACAATCACTGGCATCCTTGTGCCTGCGTACCTGAAGTGAAGCAAATTAAAGACTGTAAAACCTGTTCCTGTCACAGAACTCTGATTCTGTACCTTAGGGGAGGTGGTCACAACCCCCAAAGACTTGACTCCAGAATTGTTGTATTGTGGGACTTACGGGTTTCTCGTGGGAAACCACTAAAGGATTGTTTGTAATCCCAGGTGTGATTTAAGTATATAACCTGTGCTTTTATTTCAGCTAAGAGAATATTCCTCACTCTGAAACTGATTAATTAAACTACTTGATTACTGGCACTCCCATCTCTAGGCCTGCTTTGTGTGGTTCCCAGCATTCTCAGGTTAGAGACTGGTTCAGTAAAAATCCTGTTAACACTTAACTATTTTCTTCCCCAGTAAATCCCTGCATGTTCAATAAATTTATTTAAAAAATAAAAGGAGAGGAGGGAAAATATCCATTTAATGAGAATATAGCCATCAGACTAAAATATACTACAAATGTTAACTTCTAACAAAAATAGCTTCTCTGAACTGAGAAGCTACTACAGGCCTACATATTCTGAACAATGTATTGACATAATGGTCTCATTGCAGCCCAGTTAACAAACTGCTTCATACATTGTATCAGCAGGGAAACCAGTTGTCATTTGCTGCCCTTTTCCTAATCTCTAACCTCAAAGAAGGAAAATAAAAATGCATACTGTTTTTGTTTTTTATTTTTTACAGGTATATCAAGAGGAAACATTCAGATGCTTAGCCAAGACTTCTTTCTTGCCATTTTCCATCTGAACATTTTCAGAATGGTGCTAGCTTCAAAGCTCATTTATATATATGTATATACATATAAATATATAGATCTATATGTAGATCTATGTCTCTCTATGTCTATATCTATATCTATATCTATACATATGTGCTCCCCAATCCTCCTCCCTTAGCATGTGAATCTGCAGCCTCTGCTCTCTAAGTTTTGTGCTAGGACAGACTATCATGACTTTGTGTAAACATTTATACAAAGTGGCAAGATCAGAAATAAAATATCCTGTGAACTCATGGAAATCTGTCCCTCTGTTATGGCCATTCTTCCAAGGGTGATCCCCTTCTTTACTATAACTTTCTATTGTGGTAGATTTTAGAGGAAGAGGAAAGGAAAGGGTTTGATGCCACCTTTAATGGTATCTTCTCAAACTGTTGGAATTCAACATTCATTAAGTGCCTAATGTATGTGTTATGATTGCTCTGGCCTCACTCTTTCAAAGCAAGTCAGCTACACCACCCTCTTAGGATTCTAGAGGTACCCTTGAAGGACAGTGGGGTACAAAAACAGTACAAACATTTTCCCTCATAACCTTAGAGATACACTCTCTCCCATACCACATCAATCTCTAGGGAGAGTGGGTTCAAATTTTATGTAGTTTCTACATAATATAAAGTACACACTGTCTCTTTAAGGGTTTTTTCATAAGGAACAGTTAAAGATGAAAAGAGTAGAAAAAATGTTTTTATGTAATGGAAGAGATTTATATTGGTTGTCAAATGAAGCGGGATATTATCACTAGAAGATCATTTTGATAAAGAACTTTATTTTTAGAAGAACATTTTGATACCTAATAAGAGTAGAAAAAGAACTTTATTCTTATATACACAGCTAATATTTGTGTATGAAGAAACATAGTTTTCAGATGGGATTTGGACAGTTTTGTAGAGAAAATGATCTTCTGTGTAGATGTGAGGAATTGGCACTTTGTCAATAAGGTAGACTTGATGTCTCCCTTATGTGGGAAAAAGAGGAATGAAAAGATCTTGAATTTATTTTTAAAAAAACCACAGATAAATGTGAGTGTAAAAAAATTGTTTCAAAAGCACAAAAGAGATGGACAATGTGTAAAGGCCTTGGAGAGCTGCTAAGGTTAAGATTTGAAAAGCACTTGACAAATATCTTATTTGAGCCTTGCAATGACTCAGGGAGGTACGTCTTATTATTATCCCCATTTTACAGGGGAGGAAATGAAGGCAGACATTGCTTAAGCAACTGGGTCACAAAGCTAGTAAGTGTCTAAGGCTAGATTTGAATTAAGTCCAGCATTCTCTCCACTGTGCCATGGATCATAGATCTATTTGAGTGTTCAAATATACTTCAAATTAGTGATTAAACAAACATGTCATAGTCTGTAGTTTAATTATAGGGTATGGATACTAGAACGAAAGACCATAGTCTCAAGTTTTGGAGTCAAAGGAGACAAATCCTTCTTTCTTTGGGTAAAGTTAGCAAAGTGTTACCTTGGGGGCAAATTCTAGGGTTCCTTATGTTTGGTGTTTCCCTGGCTCCTTCTGTCATGGTCTCTTTTAGCTTTCTTATTTCTTCTCTGGCATGGGGTTAAGAGCCCCACCTGATTAGTGGCCACCCACAGGCTTGATGGACATTCTCTCAAAGTTATCAGCCAACGCCCCAATAAAAATATAGTACTGGATGGAGAGACAGCCGCTGGAAGACACCATGAAGTATGTTCTGCCAGACTGAGCCGTGAATTTAGGAACTTTTCTCATGCTGCCAAATTTGCTTTGCTTTCTTTCTTTAGCTGTGCTGTCCTGCCCAGATTCCCTGATCTTCATAAGCCTTAGCTTTCTCATCTATAAAGTGAACATATTTCCTTTTTCATTATCTTTAAAATGGATATATCACCTACTTCACAGAGTCTTATTTAAATAAAAAAGTACTATATAAACCTTGAAATGTCTTGTAGAAATTCCCTGGTTTTTTTATAACTTGGTTTCCAGAACTTAATTTCAGGGTTTGTTTTCCATATTTAATTTAGATTTTTATGGGACATTTTATAGAACGACACAGTTAAATGTGCCATGCTACAGGACTACATATGAGATAAGAAACTTCATTTAAATGCTAAATAGTTATTTTATCAGTTGGAATGGTGTTAAGACAATCTCCATTTCTATAGTGATCCATTTCCTTCACATATGTGTGGAGGATAATAGAGTATCTTTTTTCTTAGTATTCAAATTCCCCTTTCAAATTTTTCAGACACCGATCAGAAAATAGCCCAAGAGAAATCATTACTAAAGTTAGGGCACTAATCATGAACACATAGTTCACCCTTATGTGACTATAAATGAATATAACAGACAGGATGAATTAAAATACTTGTAATTTCAAATCACTTCATAGAAAAATAGCTCTTGCAGGATTTTGAAGAGAGAGTCTGAATGTCTTTAGGTTTTTTTCAGCAGGTACACTATTCCTATGGGACTTCAAGATTTGCAAAGCACTTTACAAATATTATCTCATTTGAGTGTCCTAACAACTCTAGGAGATAGGTGCTATTATTATTCTTGTTTTACAGCCGAGGAAACTGAGGCAAACAGAGGTTAAGTTAATTGCCCAAAGTCACAGGACTAGCAAGTTTGAGGCAGTATTTGAACTTAACTATATTCTTGAATTCAGGCTCTGCTCCGGGCTCAAATCCACTGTGGCATCTAGTTGCCTCAGGTTATGCATTCTACCCTTACGCAATTTTTTGGCGGTTAAGGCTACATTCATAAAATCATAGGATAATAGTTTCAGAGCCAGGTCTGTCCCCTCATCTTATAAATGAGGAAACTGAGGCCCAGGGAAGGTAGGTGACTTTTCCAAGGTCACATAGGTTAAGTAAGCTTCAGAGATAGGATTTGAACCTAGAGCTATTTCTATTTGAGCTATTCTATATTTCTATTCGAACCCAGATCTACTCTGACCATTTAAAAACCTGCTCCAGTGTTTGTGTTTTGGGGCTTTCCAACACAGAGACCGACAAAATTTGAACTAAAATATTTTATTATTTTGTTTCTCTGATTCAAGGTCTACTTCTAAAATATCAGAGACCTAAGGGGCAGCTAGGTGGTGCAGTGGATACAGCACTGGCTCTGAAGTCAAGAGGACCTGAGTTCAAATCCGGCCTCAGATCAAATACTTGACACTTACTAGCTGTGTGACCCTGGGCAAGTCACTTAACCCCAATTGTCTAAAAACAACACCAAAATAAGAAATAAAATATCAGAGGCCTGTACCTGGGCATTACTTTGGTGTGAATAAAAAGATCGTTTCAGGAAAATTGCTATTAATCTAATATTATGCAGCAGGTACCTGATCCCAAGCTCTCTTGTTCCTATTATTTGTATCAGGATTTTCCTCACTATTTAAAAATTGTGCTGATTTGGAGGAGAAATTTGAAAATGTAAGTTTTATTCTAATGTCAGGAAATTAACTTGTTGATTTTGAGCAGACTTTAAGGGTGGAGTAGGTAAAGTGGAAATGGAAGACATATTAATTACACAAAATGGAGGATGAGTTTTATGGTAGAGCTGGCTCTATAGTCAGAGGCTCTGGTTTTAAGTCCTATCCTATGAATAAGAAAATATTTGTAAAGGCCCTTGCAAATCTTAAGGTGCTTTAGAAATGCAAGCTATTTTTCATTATTATTAATTCTGATTTAGCAAAAACTAGGGATAACTATTGTGAAAAATGGATTCTAGACTCAGTGCTCTACCTTCCCCCTCTCCCCCCTCCCCCAGTCCCTTCTGAAAAGTTCTTCTGAAGGACATTACTGATAATAAGATTGCGTTGAGTCTTATTCTGGTCAAACTCCAACCTGGGTCTGAATTGATTTAATCTGCTCAGGTTTGGGTGGAGACAGATTCTTCTGCTTAGATAACCCTAGCTTGGGAATGGCCTTGTATGATGGCTGGGTGGCCTGATAGAACAAATATTTCTTCTGAAGATAGAATGCTGGTGGGTGATATCAGCCCCTGTTGAAAAGATATTGTACCAAGATTAAGTGACCTAAGTCACATAGTCAAGACTTCATTTTAATATAGCCTACCTCCAAGTGTGCTGACCAATCAGAGTTGATTGGCACCCCTTGGGAACACCTACTCTGTGAAGGGCATATACCCTGTACCCCCAAATCCCAAATTGAGCCAGTTCTGGAACTGTAACTCCCAAGCAATGCATGTCAAGCCAGCTTGAGGGAAATTAAAACATGGACACATACACACCCTAACTTCATTTGTCTCTTTCTTAGTGATTTGGGGGTGACACTATGAAAAGTGGAATGCTAAAAGAACTACAGGGAGAATGCCAGCATATTGGGTGGGCCTCTTATGGAGGGAACACTTAAGGACATAAATAAGAGTTATGTATGAGAAGAGAACATGGATGGATTATCATCTCTGCTGTTGGAAGGAAGAGCCACATTGACGGTATCACCAGTCTGTTGACACGCTAAAGCCAAATACAGTCTAAGGGAAAGTCGATGGATGGGAATAGAGAAAGCAAACCATTGTGGAAGCACTGTCATCATTTCTCATAGGCTCTATGAATAACAATGAGCTTTCTCCATCATCTCACTGTGAAGTAAGTGAAATCTGAACATGAAAATTATTCACTATAATCACTGATTCACTAATATAATATCCTTTGAAATATGTCTTTGATGTATTCATATTGACCATTTTTCTTTTCTACAGTTGTAGTTATCACTATCAAAACTGGTACTTGGGTCTAAAAAATATGTATATATATAGATCTGTATATCTATATCCATATATGTAATCATTTAAATATTTTGTCAAATCTAAGTTTCCAGTGATCTGAATCAAAAAAGAAAAGAATTTGTTTAAACAGGAAAATTCTTATTTTTTTTTCTAAAAAGGAAATAGGGCTTTACATATTGTGAAAATTGGTAAATGAATAGGATTTTTTACTTTTTATAATTTCTAAAGTACTTCTTTAATAGTTTCTAATTTGAAAGAAAATCACTGCTTGATCTATTTAAAAAAAATCAGGAAAAATTTCCTGAAGGAAGAATAGGTGTTCAAGAAATACTTTCAAAGGCATTGTAGTTTGATAGTGTAGAAAATACATAAAACATGGAGAACAATGTTCTAGGTCCATTTCTTCAACTTACTATGTGATTTAGGTCAATCACTTCATCACCCTGTTCCTCATTTTCTTCATTTGTAAAATGAAGGGATTTGACCAAGCCATTTTTGAGATTCTTATTTGTTCTGAAATGTTATAATACATAGAGTTACAACTAGGAATGCAAATATCACAGACCACACCCAGAGTCTGGAATGGTTTCCTTTCTCAAATGCCACCATCTGATGGAAAACTTTCTGGTCCCCCCAGCTATTAGAGTCTTCCTTTCTAAAATTACCTTCTTCCTACTTTGTATATATGCATGTACCTACCTATTTGTTTACATGTTTTTCCCCCATTAGAATGTAAACTGCTTGAGGACAGAGACTTTTTTTTTTTCATTTGGTACTCAGCATTTTGCATAGTGCCTGGCTGATACTAAGTACTTATTAAATGCTGATTGATTGAATGAGGAAATCTCACCTTATTTTAAGTAATTATTCTTAATCATTCTTGCTAACTGGGAGCTAAATTCTTTCTACCTGCTGAAACTGTGGTAAAGCCCGTGTACTCTGCTTTAGTCATGGTATTGATAATACATTCTTGAATTAATGAATTATAAAGTCAATGAAAAAAAACAAACTGGAACTTTTTTTTAACTGCACCAAGTTGCCTCTTTTGTTCTACTTTTTTTTAAAGGGTTTTTGTTTTGTTGTTTTAGTTGTTGTTGTTTTTTTTGTTTTTGTTTTTTTGTTTTTGTTTTTGTTTTTTACTGGAAGACCACTCTACTTCAAAGATAAATGGATTTACCTACAATGAGATAATACTGAGAAGGATCTTCTTACCATTAGTAAGCAATATTTAAATCAACAATCAAGAGGCTCATTTGACAACTTAAAGCATCAATACTAGGAAGTCTTTGGTTACTTGAAGTGGAAAGTCACAGTAGAGAATCTCACCTTTGGAAATAAAGATAAGTCTTTGCTAGGGTTATACCTTCGGTCTTGATTCTTTTGGGAAAGGGGGGACTAGAAAACAAATTCTTGGAGTCTTTTTTTTAAGATTTTATTAAAAAAAAGTAATTAGCAAGTCATTATAGTTCCTATGCTTTCTAAAGGAAGTGATAGCCAATCAAGAAATGTTTGAAGCACACTAAATTATTTGAGTAACTGCAGATAGCCAGCTCCCAATTGTATGCTGCTATTTATAACTGAGAGACCAAGCAAGAGCATGGATCACTCTATGTCAATCCATCATGATTACAGAAAAGCAACAATGAAAGGCTCAAGACCTAAGGTCAACATTACCATTTTGATACACCATAGGAAGCCCACCAATCTGTGTGAAATTCCCATAGAGGCAGGTAGATACCAAAAGTTAGAAGGATGACTTTTACATAATCGTCTTTGAACAGGAAAAAAAAATAAACATGCCAGATGAATCTATGGAGATGCATGCTAGGAAACTTCTCATAAGGGTTCCCTCAAAGATTAAGAAATATAGAAATAGAAAAATGGTCTGTCTGTAGAACTAAATAGCTCAAAGCAATATTGCTTGACATTTTGTTGGCTGATAAGTAACCACATTGAGGGATAAAATGCTCACCCAGGACATTTATTTGTCATAGCATCTTTGACAAGTGAAATTTCCCATTAGGTTATAAATGAAAACAGCTGTGAAAACTCTGAGTTGTTATATAAAGTGAACATGGACCGAGTTTGGAAATGGAAAAACAGTAATTTGGGAAATTTCTTCTCAAGATGTTAAGAAACATCAGAGACAACCCAATGAATTTTATACTAATCATGTTTTTTTTTTTCCTGAAATATGAATCAGGACTTTGGGCTTTTACTTACAAAACTGTTTTTTGTTGCGAATAATCTACTACTGCTCAAATAAAAGACTAGAAAGAGTAAAGTTGAATTTGTCTCAGCCATAAGGAGCTGTTACACTTTAGAGAGATCTGAGGCATTTTGAAGTATGATCACAAGTTGAGTTCAATGAAAAGTACATCATATGTACTACAAAGTCAAGTCTGTTTTTTTTAAAGTAGGCAATATTTATAATAATGTAAATATGTGCTCTTTACTCACCTAGTATATTCCCTTTCCATTTAATTACCACAAGTACTTTACAAATGTTACATATCAGCAAGTTATATATTAATAACACCTGTCCTCCTTGGATATAACAGACACATAAAGCTGCTTTTTAGAAAAAAAAATTATGAAGAACTCCTACCATACAAATAGAAACTTAGAGATAAATGTTGAGGCAAGACAAAAGATTTGGCAAAGCCTGGGAAGAAGTAGATGTGGGAGAGGAAAATGGAGGAAGAAAGCAAACCAACACGGAGTTTCCAAATGAGGATAAATAAAAGCCAGATCCCAAGATTCAGAGCTGGAAAAGACCTCAGGGGTTACCTCATCCAATTTCCTAATTTTATAGATGAAGAAACTAATTCTCAGAGAGAATAAGTGGGTTGCCCCACTTCACATAGGTCATGAGTGGCAGAGACAGGTTTGAAAACCTATATATGGTGATATCTGTATCTATATATATATATAGATATATATACACCTATGCATACATACATAGATATAACTACACATATATTTTTGATTTTACTATATATAATATATACATACACACACATACACACATATATAATATGCATAGTTAAATCCAAGAGCCAAATTATGAAAAGCTATGTAAAAGAAGGCAAAATTAGGGAAAGGTCTGTCTATAATGCTCATGACCTACCAAAAAGGTAGACTGAAAAAAAAAATCAATTATAAAATCTGTTTAGTAAAAATAATTTTGATTGTACAAAACAACAGGAATTAATAATGTCCATACCTTTAGATGTACCATTGGTTGCTTAGTTGATTATTGTCTTGCTCAAAGAGGAAGTGGTTGGTGGGGGAGGGAAAAGAAGGGGAACTGTAGGCACTCAACCCAATCCTTCAATGCCCAGGGAGTTAATGAGATGCCCCTCCTCCACATGCCCCTGAGGCAGATGTAGAACTGAAGAGCTACTGTTAATTCCTTTTCCCTTTCATGAGTCTGGCAGTAGAGGAGGTCTAAAACACTATGCACAGAGAATCCCCCCCACCCCACCCCCGACCCCATGTTACTCCAATCTAATCCTGGGGAGAAGATGGGGGTCTTTACTCTATCTTACTGTTCTGTTGGAGAAGTCACAGAGGGGTGTTAGGGGCTGAGCCAGCCACCAGTGGATAACGGGGTAGAATCAGAGCATTTCTGTTGAAAAGGCTTTTTCTTCTGCTCCTATTTAACTTAAAGGGAGGAGAGTGACAAGAACCTGGAAATGTGAAGCCTAGGGCATGAAAGAGGAGAGAAGCAAAACACCATTTTTCTGATCTCAACAAATTCCTGTTTATGACAAGGAGGGCAGCAACTGTGGCATCTGTATGGTGTTTGTATCAGGACAGTCCAAAAATGAAGATATTATATTGAATATTTATGCTTCTAGTCCCAGCAGTTTATATTCTGGGGTATTTTAGCAGAGGCATGCAAGTACTATCTACTTCTATAATGATTATAAATGCCTATTTGTTGATCAAAGTATTTTTTTGAGTATAAAAGTCACTGTGCTAGGTCTCATGGGCAGTACAAAGATGAATAAGTCAGGGCTCCTGCTGGCTAAAGTCTATCAAAATCATCAAAATGGTATTTAGTGTCTGTTGAGCTTTAAAAAAAAAAGTGATAAATTGCCCTCTTTGGCACTCCTTTCATGTGTTAGCAACTAATGGGGTCAGCAGCTGCCAGTTATATAAATAAACCATTTAGTTGAGAAAAGAAACTGTCAATCACCCAACATTACCAATCACTGGTTTTTAGAAAAGATTAAAAGAAGGGCAATCATTAACCTGGCTTAGCCTAGTGAAGTTATCCCTACTGTGTCAAATCCTGGGTATTACACAGTACACTTTATTAGAATAATCTGGCCTATTGAATACCATTTCTATGTAAATATGTTGACATACACAGATTTTGATTGAGAAATTCGGATTAGTTTTCTAAAGTAGGCCAGCTTTGTTTTCTACCACCTCTACTCAAGCAGTAATACAAGTCTTACTGTGAGATTAAACAATTTAGTTTAAACAGAAAATCATGAAATTAAGGAAGAGAAGGCATTCAATTAAAGAAGCAGCAAGCAAGGCAAAGTGGAAAGAATGGAGAAATAAAGTCCTTGAAATTAATTGATTGGCATTTTATGGTGATTGGCATATATGTGTGTGTGTGTGTGTGTGTGATATATGTATATATATATATATATACCCATATGCATATATAGATATAACTACACATATAGTTTTGGTTTTACCAAATATATATAATGTATATATGTGTATTATATGTAATAATATATATATGTGTGTGTATATATATATATGTGTGTGTGTGTGTGTGTGTATATATACTCATATCTTGCCCCAGTTCCTTTCTCCATGTTAAATATCCACAGTTCCTTTAGACAGTTTTTATATAGGATGAACTAAAAACACTTCATCAAACTGATTGTCCTGTTCTTCATTCATTCTTTTTTTTAATTTTAATTTAAAATTTTTGTTACATTTTAAGTTTTAAACTGTTTTCCTCCCTCCTACACTTCACACCAGAAAAGACCACCTTGTAATACACATACACACACACTCAGACATGTGTGCACACACATATTATATACATATACATGTATATGTGCATGTATTTGAGTGTGTACCATACTATGCATCCTTCTATTTATCAGTTCATTCCTTAGAGGTAAATAGCATCTATTTTTCCTCTTTTTTCTTTTTAATTAATTAATTTATTTTTAATTTTCAACATTCACTTCCACAAGATTTTGAGTTCCAAATTTTCTCCCCATCTCGTCCCTCCCCTCACCCCAAAATGGCATGCATTCTGAATACCCCTAATCTGTCCTCCCTTCTATCTCTCCCCCCCCTTCTCTTAGTCTCTTCCCCTTCAATTTTCCTGTAGGGCAGGATAGATTTCTATACCCCGTTTCCTCTATATCTTATTTCCCAGTTGCATGTGAAAACAAATTTTTTTTTATCTTTTGTTTTTAAAATTTTGAGTTCCAGATTTTCTCCCTTCCTTCCTCCCCACCCACTCTCATTGAGAAGGCAAGCAACTCAATACAGGTTATACATGTGTAGTCATGCAAAACACTCCCATAGTAGTCATGTTGTAAAAAACTAAGTATATTTCCCTTCATCCTATCCTGCGCCTCATTTATTCTATTCTCTCTTTTGACCCTGTCCCTCTCTAGAAGTATTTGCTTCTGATTAACCCCTCCCCCAATCTGCCTTCCCCTCTATCATCCTCCTGCTCTCTTGTCCACTTCCCCCCCTATTTTCCATAGGGTAAGATAGATTTTCATACTCAATTGAGTGTGTGTGTTATTCTCTCCTTAAGCCAAATCTGATGAGAATAAGATTCACTCATTCCCTCTCACCTTCCCCCCATTTCCCCTCCACTGTAAAAGCCTTTTTTTGTCTATTTTACGTGAGATAATTTACCCCATTCTACCTCTCTCTTTATGCTTCTCCCTATATAATCCTCTCTTATCCCTTAATTTTATTCTACATATAGCATCCCTTCATCTTCAACTCACCCTGTGCCCTCTCTCTCTCCATATACATATATATATATATATATATACATACATGTACATATAATTTTTTCCCTCCAACTACTTTAATACTGACAAAGGACTCATGAGTTACAAATATCATCTTTCCATGCAGAATGTAAACAGTTCAACCTTAGTAAGTCTCCTATGATTTCTCTTTCCTGTTTACTTCTTCATGTTTCTCTTGAGTCTTATATCTGAAAGTCAAATTTTATGTTCAGCTCTGGTCTTTTCATCAGGAATGCTTGAAAGCCCTCTATTTCACTGAATATTCATTTTTTCCCCTGAAGGATTATGCTCACTTTTCCTGGGTAGGTGATTCTTGGTTGTAATCCTATCTCCTTTGCCCTCCAGAATATTATATTCCAAGCCCTGTGGTCCCTTAATGCAGAAGCTGCTAAATCTTGTGTTATCCTGATTGTGTTTCCACAATACTTGAATTGTTTCTTTCTGGCTGCTTGCAATATTTTCTCCTTGACCTTGGAAGTCTGGAATTTGGCTACTATATTCCTAGGAGTTTTCCTTTGGAATTCTCTTTCAAGAGATGATTGGTGGATTCTTTCAATTTCTATTTTGCCCTCTGGTTCTAAAATATCAGGGCAGGTTTCCTTGATAATTTCTTGAAAGATGATATCTAGGCTTTTTTTTTTGATCATGGCTTTCAGATAGTCCAATAATTTTTAAATTCTCTCTCCTGGATCTATTTTCCAGGTCAGTTGTTTTTCCAATGAGATGTTTCACATTGTTTTCTAATTTTTCATTCTTTTGGATTTGTTTTACAGTGTCTTGATTTCTCATAAAGTCACTGGCTTCCAATTGCTCCATTCTAATTTTGAAGGAAATATCTTCTTCAGTAAGCTTTTGGACTTCCTTTTCCATTTGGCCAATTTTGCTTTTTAAGGCATTCTTCTCCTCATTGGCTTTTTGGACCTCTTTTGCCATTTGGCTTAGGCTATTTTTGAAGGTGTTATTTTCTTCAGTATTTTTTTGGGTCTCCTTTAGCAAGTTGTTGACTTGTTTTTCATGATTTTCTTGCATCACTCTCAGTTTTTCCTCTACTTCTCTTACTTGCTTCTCAAAATCCTTTTTGAGTTCTTCCATGGCCTGGGACCAATTCATATTTTTCTTGGAGGCTTTCGATGTAGGAGCTTTGACTGTGTTGTCTTCTTCTGGTTGTATGTTTTGATCTTCTTTGTTACCAAAGAAAGATTCTATGGTCTGATTCTTTTTTGCGCTGCTTGTTCATGATCCCAGCCAATTACCTGAGTTACAAACTCTTTGTTAAGGTAGGGGTCTTCTTCCAGTGTGGAGGATGTACTGCCCCAAGTTTTGGGGGTTTTGTGCAGCTGTTTTCAGAGATACTTCTAGGGACTTGTAAATTTTCAGTTCTTTCAAGGTGGTATGATAAGGGATGAGGTGTATACTCCTTTCCTGGCCTGTGTTCTAATCTGTGAGTGACCACAAGCACTCTTTTCTGCCTTGGAACTGTGAGGAGGATTTCCTCTCCACCACCACTACAAACTCCACCACGCCAGCACTCCTCCTTGCCCCAGGACTGCCACCCAGAACTGTGACTCAGATCCAAGCATAGGCAAAGCAAGAGAATCCTGCAACATCAGAGAAATCCCTGCAATCCTGCTCTGATCAGCTACTAGATTCCCCTCACTCTGTGGGTGTGAAACACTGAAAGCAGCAGCCACCCCTGGGCCACACATGGGGGCTGGGCCTGGGACCGAGCTTCTCTATCACCGCAGTCACAGACTTTTCCCACTGACCTAAGTTTTCTTTGGCATTCGTAGGTTGAGAAGTCTGGAAACCAGCACAGCTGCCCGTGATTCAGTCCTCTGAGGCCTACTCCAGGTTCGCTGTGATTTGCCGCCCACACCAAACTGCACTCCTCTCCCGACTCGGTGCAATAGACCTTTCTGATCAACCATCCAGGCTGTCTTGGGCTGTAAATTTGTTTCACGCTGTATTTTTGTGGGTTCTGCTGGCTTGGAATTTGTTTAGAGCCATTTTTTACAGGTATTTGGAAGGGTTTGGGGGAGAGTTCAAGCAAGTCACTGCTTTTACTCCACCATCTCGACTCCGCCTACCAGATTTTGAGGGTGAGTCTTCTAGAGATACTGATATAGATGTACAGAGAAATTATCAATCAATTTAGAAGTTTTAAAAGATGTGGACACAAGATGGTCCTATAATAATAATTCTGACAATGCTCAAGTCCAGTACAGGTTAAACAATGAACTCAGAATGGCAAGGAGCATGAACAGCAAAAAATGATAGGAGAAATGAAAAGTTTCTCTCATGTCTTTCCAGAATATTTTCCTCCAGTAAGGTGAAGTGGGGTTGGCATCTTCCATCTTCTCTCTGGAAGCCTCATGAGACTTGAACAATGACTAGAAAAGACTCTGAAAACCGATGAGAATTAAGTTCACTTGGTTTCGCCAACTCCATCCTACCAATGAAGAGAGCATTACATATCAATGGGAGTGGGGTAACTTTTTTGAGTAGTCAGAACTACTCAACTCCTATTTTGCTTCTGCTATCTCTATCAAGGTGAACATTCTTTGAACTAGGAAAGATAAAAATGGAGAATAGGGAATTATATCCCGATATAACTTCCCCCAATGTCTACCAGGTTTAGATGAATAATATTGTACAGTACTGAAAGAATGGACAGATCTAATTGCCAAACCAGTCAAATATCTTGGAAAATTCAAGGAGAATAGGACAGATGCCAACATAAATTTTAAAAATGGGAAAGCAGATAGATTATTATTTTTTGTTCTTTTGGTGAGGCAATAGGGGTTAAGTGACTTGCCTAGGGTCACATAGCTATTAAGTGTCAAGTTGTCTAAGGCTGGATTTGAGTTCAGGTCCTCCTGACTCCAAGGCCGGAGCTCAATCTACTATGCTACCTAGCTGCCCTCAGAAGATAGATTTTTCAAACCATATGTTAGCAAGCTTGATTTTAATTCTTCACAGAATTTTAGAATTCATAATAAGAAAATGATTTGTCACCTCTTCAAAAGGGAACAGGGTATCACAAAGAAGGACCATGTAAATCAATTAAACTGGATAAGAATTTGTTAAGTACCTACCTATAATATGCCAGGCACTGTGCCGTAAACTGGCTTTACAAATAAAAAATAATAATAAAACAGCCCCTGCCTTCCAGGAGCTTACATTCTTTCGGGAGATATACTATGTACTCAGATAAATATTATATAAATTATGTATGAATATATGTATATATATGCATACATACACACACACACACACACACACACACACATATACATACAAGTAAGAATGTGGCAGTAGCAGTGGGGTAATTAGGAAATATCTCCTGTGGACAGAAGCATTTGAGCTGAGGTCTGAAGGGAGATGAGGCTGTAAAGAACTGAGAAAAGAGAATTGCAAGTATAGGGGATAGTCTGTTCAAAGGTATGGAGTTGTGAGGTAGATTGTTGTGTCTGGTGACATAACAGGATATTTTGGCTGGAATTTTGAATGTTTAAGGGATGGTTGTCTGTAATTAGCCTGAAAAGATCATTCCAGGCTAACCTCATTTCATTGAGGGTTTTTTTTTTTTGGATAGGTTTACATTCTGAGAAGTTAAAGAAACGTCATAGATACAATTAACCAGGGTATTTAGCAAAAATTTTGTCAAAGTCTCTTGTGATGATATCCTTGTAGATAGTATGGAGAGATATGGACTAGATTACATGTAGGTACATTTGGGACTTGTTGGACAATGAAACCCAAAGACTAGAGAGTAACAGAATGTTGTTATCCTTTTAGCTCTATTTTCACTCTATGATCTTCAAGTATAGTGCCATGGTGCTCAGTCCATGGCCCTTTATTGTTTGACCATTTATTAGTGGCTTGAAGGAGTCATAGTATACTTAATGGGAAGATTAGAGACTGTGTTAGATGACAGAATCATGATTCAAAAATATCTCGGCAATCTAATTCAGTCTAATAAAATGAAATTTGATAGTTATAAATACAAAGTCCTACATGTGAGTCAGAAACTTTAAAAAAGTTCAGCCATACAAATAGAGAGTGTGGAGGCATGACTAGACAACAATTCAGGCGAAAAAGACCTAGAAGTTTTGGTGTCTTGGTAGCTTGATGTCTGCCCACAGTGTGATATGCTCGTCACATAAAGCTAATGAAGATTTTAGGCTGGTTTAATAGAAGCATGGTGTCCAGGAAGAGGGAGGTTCCAGTTTCATTGCAGACCCTGCCCTGGTTAGACTACATTGAAAGTACTACCTTCAGGCCTGGGCATCAAAGTTTAGGTAAGATATTTTTAAAAAGTGGACCATGCCAAAAGGACGGTAAGCAGAATAATGAAAAGACTGGGATAGGAGGATCAATGAAAAAACTGGGAAGTTTACCCTGAAAAGAAGAAAAGAAGAAAATTTGTGGGTGATAGATACGATGCCTGTGTTTTAGCATTTGAAAGTTGGTCATGTAGAATAGAGATTCAACTTGTTTCCCTTGGCCCTGGAAGGCAGAATCTGAAGGCGAAGAAACAGATTTTGTTTGCATATGAGATTCTTAGGATTAATCAATCAACCAAACCAATCAATGAATCAATCAAGAAATATTTAATAAATGCTTACTATGTGCCAAGAACTGTGCCAAGTGCTGAGATCATAGATATGGTGCTAGAAGTAACCTTATAGAGGGTTGTGCTGGAGCCAGTTCAAAATGGTCTATAGTCAAATTTTCGGTGTGAGCATTCATACCTCAGAAATCAACAAATGCAACAAATTACGGCATGACTTATTATTTTGTTAATTATCTAAACTTAAAGTGATAGAGAAAATGTTAATAATGCAGATTAAGCTTTAAAGTATGTTGGGGGCAGCTAGGTGGCATAGTGGATAGAGCACTGGCCCTGGAGCAGGAGGACCTGAGTTCAAATTCAGCCGCAGATACTTGCCAGATGTGTGACTCTGGGCAAGTCACTTAACCCTGATTGTCTCTTTAAAAAAAAAAAAAAGAAAGAAAAGAAAAATATTCAATAGGCTATACTTGAGATAAAAAAAATGTATCCTTTAAAGCAAAGGAAAATGTATTAGAAAATGTTAAATGATTTTAGGCTGCTTGCATTCAGTTTTAAACTGTATGCCCAGCCTTTTTCATACATTATATACTACAACTAGGTTCTAATTAGTAAGAATAGTGAATTCTCTGAAGTGGTTGCATTATTTGAATTTACAATATTTGAAGTTATAATTATATGTAAAACATGGTACTTTGTTCCAGCCCAATGGAAATATGCAATGAAAATTCCAATAGCGTGACCACTTCATGGGATTCATTCCTTGTGTTAATTAGGATATGTATATTTGATTGTGAAATGGAGAATTATAGTGCATTTTTATCCCTTTGCAATAATATTGCTTCCTTTAATTGTTCTGACCTGAACCACATGTAGCAGCTGTATTTGTCAAGTTAGTTCATTTGAAGACCTCATGATTAAAAACTCTCTGCTCCAATTAACATCCCTACCAAAGTCAGAATATGGTATCTAGGGACTGGTAGGTATTGTGGACCTTGTGGCAGTTTCTTTCTTGATTTCTTACTTGGAGGATAATTTCATTGGAATGTGGGACACATTTCTAGAATTTATCCTCATTATTTGTTTCTATCGTTAATTTTGGTTGTGGGGACCATATGATACCCCTCACATTTACGAGCTAGGAATGACCTTGTCAGTTTCTTCTTTTGTCTCATAAATCTAAGCCTCCTAGGAATTCAGGTGACTTTTAAGGGGTGTGGTTCATAAGCACATTTTGAGCAAGTCCAGATTTTTACTTTCTCAAGTCCTACAAAAAAAAAAATCAAATACTGCCTAGAAGCAAACAGGAGCCTATCAACATGTTTATATAGATTTCTTAGTCTCCTCTCAAATCTCTCATGCTAATTTTTCATTAAATCTGAATTTCTTTTGTCCTTTTTTGGTGGTGTTTTTAAGAAGCTGGTTTCTTTTTAAAGGTGATCTTGATATTAACATTAGTATGGGGCAGGGTTGCATTTTATATTAAATTCCTTTTGTCCTTCTTTAGGTGTGACAGGCTGTCAGTGCCAGTCTGATGACTAATACAGGCTATGATTCAGATCCATCCAAAGGGACTTCATTCTCACCAGATTTTGACATTTATAGATTTGTATAAGGTCATATTTTCCCTCTAGCCAGAAGTCACTATCACATTGCTTTTTCTATTAAACAAAATCAATCCCCCAAAGAATGTGTGACCTAGTATAATTTTTCTATTGCCTATAAATTGCTATTCACTTCATGAGGAAGTAGAATAGAGAGAATTTATAGTGTTAGCTCAAAAAAAGAAAAAAAAATAAAGTTGAATGACCCTTTCCCAGGCCTTAATAGAAGTTCTGAGACTTAGACATTCGTAAAGAATAAGACTGACCAATAATGCATGTAAGCCTTACAGGGCTAACAAGGAGGAGAAACAGTAATGACCTTGCCTTGGGAATTTAGCATTTGACTCTGTGCCTTTCTCCTACCAACTTAAACACTCTAGAGGACAGAATGGGTGTAGAGTTGACCATTGGGACACTTCAGAACCTCAGAGCCCTTGGCAGCTATTGGAGCTATTTTCTTTGGAGATGAAAATTAGGAGGCTAATGCCTACTGTAAATTAGAGAGAGGCCTAAGACAAAGAGAAGAAAGTCATTAGATCAGCAAGTTCAGCTCAAAAGACAGACAGGGCCCTGGGGGAACCAGCTATTTAGGCTATTAAGAATACCTTTGCCCTTTGATCTAAAGATCTTGGAGCCCCAGTAGAAATTATTTTTTTCTATAGGATATAAGGAGCTTGTGTCTGAGACAATGAAAGTAGCAAGATTCCTTAGGAGAAAAAAAGCAGAAAAAAATTTTGTTTGGTTTTGTTTTTCTTCCTGCTAATCAAGGCTTTTACTTTACTAATATACCTATTTAAAAAATAAAGACAAAGGGCTTCAAATTCAAGGATCATGGCAAACTTCCTTCTCCTGAGGAAGAGATGGCACTGTGTCGCCAAGGACTTCAGCTGAAGCCAGAATTTGGAAAAAAAGAAAAACTGCACAAACACAGTCTATGGGACCAGGCCTGGTACCTAATCTGGAGGAGACTCCATAGATCTATGGGAGCAGATTCTGGTAGAGACAACATGCCCAGTCTAGATAGCAGTGGAACAGAGTCCAACAATGTCACCACGAGCTATCAACAACCCTGCACAGTCATAGATAGGAGTTGGTCCTCTATGTACCATGCCCTGACCACACATGCTGCTGACATGTATACCCTTGATTCATAAACCTTGATCACACGTGTTCCCTATGTGTATCTCTCCATATCTATTTTCTAGATGTATTCACTCTTTTCACAGATGGTGCATGCAGAAGTGTTTTATTGTTACTTTTTCTTATATCATTAGAGGCCTTTGCTTTGAACTAATTATGTTTCTGACTATTAAAGATGAATATAAAGGAAGGAAGCTTATGGGCTATGTTGTGAGTAGATACAGACCCACAGAGTATCTTGCTTTGGAGCACCCACCTGGTAAGTTGAATGGTCCCTTCAGGTCCTATATAAAGCAATAGGCCTTTATTACGCATATTTTAACTCACATAGGGTTTGAGGACTAAAATGAAATATCTGGAGCAGGAATGAGGAAAAATGAGAACAAATGAAAGATGCAAGAAGATCGGTAGGTGGGATAATGGGTATCCTGGTCTTTAATGCATGCCAAAGCAAGAAAAAGTAGGAAAGGGTAGTATTCAAGAAAGGTCACTGTTGAGGTTTAGATGCTAGGGGTGCTGGGACCCCAAAATTACAACATGGGTCCTGTCTGAAAGAATTTGACTTAAGCCTTCTTTCAGCCAAAGACAAAGTTTATTAAAGGTTAACCATACAGGCCAGACTCTTAAGGAATCTGAACATTTGTGATGTTGGTAAGGACGAGTGGGCATGAGGAAGTCTCAGCCCCTAAATGGTGGCCAAGATGGATCTTATATACAGCCAAGTAGTTTGGGGTGAATGGAGGAGGGCTGAGAGGAGAATCTTGAAGCTGGAGTGACTGGGGTCCTGGAAGAATCCCAATGGGAGTACCTAGGAGGTTGAATGGGGGTCATTGGAGAATAGACAGTGGAGGGCTAAGCTTTATTAGGATAACAAAGAACTGGAAGATAGGGCCTAGATGATCAGGAAGAGGTTGAATGGGCTCCGGACAAGATCAAGGATGGGAAAGATAACCCTGGGCTATAGATAGTAGAGGGCTAGGTTTAATTAGGGTAACAAAGAACTGAGAGATAGGGCCCTGGCCATAAGGAAGAGCCAGTAGATCAGAATAAGAATGAGATTGCTAGACTTCCTTGACCAGGTAAAGGTTCAAATAGAGTTCATGGGTCTTCTGGGGCCCATAGACAAATGCGACCCAAATTCTTTTTGGGGTGAGGGGCAAAGGTCTTGGTTTGGGCCCATACCTCATCAGTCACCTTTGGACCTAGCATACCCTTACCTTACAGATTGCTTTATATTCCACTGAGACTACTGCTTGGGGGTACAGTCACCTTCACACTAAGGAAGTTCCTGGTTGGGAGAGGCTAGATGGTTTCCCACCTTGACCCCTGGATCTCCTGCTTATAAGATGAGCGCTTTTACCAACTAAACAATGGAGTTCAGAGAAGCATAGGATGTCTTACATGAATTGGTGAATATCAAAGTGAGCAGAACCAGGAAAACATTATAGTCCTTATATTGGTTGTTTTCCTAGTCCTGCTTACTTCACTCTGCACCAATTCATAAAAATCTCCCCATACTTCTCAGAATTCACCATGTTCATGGTTTCTTTTGGTGCAATAACATATCGTTGCATTTATGTTACATAATTTATTTGTCCATTTTCCAAATCAATTGTAATCTTCAGTTATTTGCTATTATGACTTGGGCAAATAATCTGGACTGAAATTAGAAAGGTAATTTTGCTTGCAAGTAGATTTACTTATGAAATGTACTTTTTCTTGCCTTTATTTAAAAGTTTTATCTTGTGACACAGAATTTAGGTAAAAGTTTCAGTATCATATGCTATAAACATATCATCAGTTTCTAGGGCTATACATGATAGCTGCAGTGCTCTGACCTGCTCTGTAGCCCACTAAATTTTTCACCTTCATTCAAGAAGCATTTGGAGGTCTGTATCTACCATGGAGTCAATTGAATAACTGAAAGTGATTCTTCATAATCAACATGTCTAAATAGGCAACTCCCTGAGAAATTTTTCACTCACTCCCCAACAAGAGATTCAGCATTCTTGTTCTATTTTTCTTTTATTTCAAAGTATTTAGCTACTATCACTTTTAAAAAATCTTAATTTAAACTAGTTCCTTTAGAATATATTTGAAGATTATTTTTAATCTTTGACATTTCCCTTTTATTATTTGAGGCACTCCTGCTCCAAATTTTTCTTTCGAGCATATTGTGAAATGAAGTTTATAAATTCTTAAGAGACATACCTGTACTACAAAACTGAAAAGACCTTATTTTCATTTTCAAGTCAAGCTCAAATTCACCTTTCCTATCAGAAAGTGAAGCATTCTGTTTGATCCTTCACTCCTTAGTCTTTTAAAAACAGGGCCATATTCCAAAATGTTACCAATTTAAGACATACACTTGACCACCATTCAATGCTTATGAAAAAGGCTGGAGGCAAGTGAGACTGAGGAAAAATAATGTATCAATGAGGACTTGACAAACTGGGCTCATGATTGAAACTTCACCCAAGAGGTATTTTATAGGTCAAATGCCAATACAATTGGTAATTGCATTACAATGAAGAAAAACCTAGTCTAGTATAATGGGAAGAGCCTTGCATTTGAAATCAGAAGATACGGATTTTCAGAAATTGAATGTATATTATCCAGTTCAGATCCTTCTTCTGTGATCTATTGACCTCTGGGACACTTACCCTTTTTTCTTAGGAAGAATGGAACCATTCACTCTGACTCAATCTCTGCCCACTCACTGGAGGATTTCAATATGCAAATTGATGCTGAACTGCTCAATTCCCATAATTGATAGTTTCACTTGACTTCTACCCAACTTATAAGTAAAGTCATAACTTCGATTTTACCATAATTCTACCGTCTCCATGGCTTTAAATTCAGAAATTAGTCATAATCTCCTGCCTTTCATCTCTCCCTCTGCCTGACTCTTTCTAAACCCATTCTTTGTTCTCATTTCTTTTCACAGTCTAAACTCTCTGGCTGACAAGTTCAACTTGGAACACCCTGTGCAGAGAGACAGAAAATATAAAGATGGACATTAGGTGAAAAGGACTATTTGGCTAGAATATAGAGTTCATGAATGGGAGCAAAGTGAAATAAAACTGGAAAGAAAGGTTGGAGTTAGGTTATATAGGTCCTTAAATATCATACCAAAGAGTTTGTATAGACAAATTGTCTTATAGACAATTGGGACTTACTGCAGATTTTGGGACAAGGGAATGACACAATTGATTTGCACATCAAGGAAATTATTTGGACAATTGTTTCATGGATATGTTGGGAAAGACAGAGAGCCCTATTCAAAAATAATTTTAATAGACCAGGGTTAGAGGTGATGAGAGCCTGAATTAGGGTAATGTCTGCATTAATAGAAAGGAGATGATTTGTAGAAGTGAGACAGACAGAAGGTGGTAAATTACTGAGTGTGAGGGTTGAGAGAAGAGGCAAAGATGACTTCAAGACTTTGAGCCTGAGTACCTAGAAGGATTATTTTGCCACTAACAGAAATAGGCAGTTTTGGAGAAGGGGCAAATTTAGGTGTAAAGATGATAAATTCTGTTTTGGATGCATTGATTTTGAGTTGATGGCAGGAATCCAGATGGAAATGTCCAGCAGGCAACTGGAGATGTAGTACTTCTAGAGCTCAGCAGAGCAACTGGGGCTACCCATCTGGATTTTGGAGTCATTTGCATAGAGGTGATAATTGATCCCTTGGGAATCATATTTGAGTACCAAAGAAAAGTATAGAAAGAGAGAGGGAAAAAGGGCTGAGGACACAGCTTTGGGGACAGCCAGACTTGATGAGGTGGATAGAAGAAAGATAATAGCACCATGAAGGAGACTAAGAAAGATCAATCACACTGGTAGCAGGCTAATCAGGAGAAAACAGTATCAGGGAAGTCAAAGTATTCCAGATTATTTCAGAAGAGACAATGGTCAGAAGAATTAAATGCTGTGTAAAGATCAAAGTGAATGAATACCAAGAAAAGGCCATTGGATTTAGCAATGAAAACATCCACGATAATATTAGAGTGAGCAATTTAATAGGATGATTGGGTCATGAGTCAGATTTCAAGAGTTTAAGTAAATGGTGACAAGTGGAGATAGAAAACATTAATTGCTTTTTAAAAAAAGAAGCTTGCCAATGAAGAGTAGGAGAGACATAGGTTAATAACTTAAATGGATGTCAAAATCAAAGTAAAGGTTGTTTTGTGAGAAGGGAGATCTGAGCATGTTTCAGGCATGGGGGAGGACCCAGAAGAATTAAGAGAAGAGATGTGTGTGTAGGAGTGATCAGTGGGCTAAGCTTCTGGGGGATATGGGAGGTGAGGGAATCAAAAACAAAAGTGCAGGGGTTAGTCTTGGCAAGGAGAAGAGCCATCTTATCTTCTAAGACTGAAGCAGAAGAGCAGATAAGAAATACATAGGATTTGAGGCATGGATAATAGGAGATAAAGGATCTCAGTACTGAGGGCTTTAACCTTAAGAAAGTAGATGGCAAGGTCATATGTAGCCAGACTGGTGTGGGAATGAAATAGAATCTGGGCTTGAGGAGAGGGAAGTTTTGAATATCTACTGTGAGGAAAGTGATAAGGACTCAATCAATGATAAATAAGAGGATAGCTGAGCATTAGTGCAAGCCCAATTAAGGCAGATAGAAATAATTTGCAGTGAACTCTATCCAAATAATTTTGTGATTTCATTTAGCATTTACGGAAGCTTAGAATTAGGAGTAGAGAAGGTGAAAGGTGGTGGTCATTGTATATAGGCATACTAGAAGGACAAGGAGGAAAGGAGGCCAAAAGTAGACAATAGCCTCTTGTTGAACTAGTTAATGGAAGGAGTGGAGTAATTTTACTCTGGACTAGACTGGGGATAATGGACTAGGAAAACTTTGTTGTTGTTTGTCCTTCATTCTCCAAGAGTACCAATGACATCAGGAAGGTGATGTCTTGACTTGCAGGTGAATTGGATTTAAGTGAGGCAGGGCTGTGCAAAGTCACCAGCCTCACTTTCTCCTCCAGAACCATTTGGGCCCAGTAGCAATACATAGATCAGTATGACTGGAGATGGCCCTAGATACAGTGGGAGACCTTGGCCTTTTTAAGCTAAGGTCTTTCCCAGGTCTCAGTATGTCTTAGGTAACATCCATTCAGTGATTAAAGCTAGGTAAGAAATGAGGCAAAAAATAGCCTCTTTTACCTACACACACACACACACACACACCCACCCCCCCCCCCCCACAAAATCAATCTGGGAGGGGAAGACCCTTGGGGTTTCAGACCAGAATAGAAACAATTGCTATTTACACTCACTGGGAAAACAGAGAAGGCTCAAAGGACTGGTGGATATAATGTGGAGAAAAAAACCAGGTAAGGAGAAATATCAGAGTAGATGTAGTAAAAAGATAAGAGATAATTATCAGAAGAAAGAATTTTATAGAGCAAAATCTTAGAGGAAATTATTTCAGTTGATGGTAAAGTCTAAGGCATGGTCATCTTTGTGAATAGCTGAAATAACATAGTAGTGGAAATCATGGGAGCTGAGGGGATTACTTAATCAAGGAGTCAGAGTGTAAGAAAGGGTCATCATTGTCATGATTGAAGTAACCAGGTTATGATGTCAGGGGTTAGAGAGAAAAGGGTGACTGAGATAGGGCTTGATGCCTTTAAGGAATCAGAGAGTTTACCTCAACTTCTATAAATCAAAGAATGTGAACTTTAAAGGGGGATGGTTTGCTGAGTGACCCCATGCATATACACATAAAATATATACATGCACACATACATGTATAAATATATTAACATCAAACATCTGTAATTCTTTCTGTCAGTGTAAGAACTTTCTCCATCAACCCCCCTTCTCTCTGTACATATGTATATACACATACATAAACAAATAATATGCCCATGCATGCTTACAATACACATGTATACATATACACCTATGTATACATATACACACTCACACTGAACTTCCTTTTGAAATATCTGTGTGTATTTCTTTGTTTATTAATATAGAAGCATTCAGATAACATTATTCACATGCCTTATTGCAAGCCAGGGTTGAGTCTAGATAGTGTTGATTTCATTATTTAGTGAAAGTGGAAACTTTCTTTTTAAAGTCAAGAGAAAAGTTCTACTGGGGAATCCCACTGATACTGTGATAGATGTGCTTGATTTCTTGGAGTTTCACCATCAATTGATTACAGGTTTGAGAGTATTTCTACTATAAATGCACTAACACCTAAGAGATACAACTTCTCTTGAGTTTTACAATTGATAATAAACTCTGCTACCAGAAACATCTCTGCTACAGAAAGTACTAAAATATGTCTCAATTCCCTTTCCTTTGCTTATAAAGTTGACACTAATTTGTCACAAAGTTCTATACCTCTGCTCTTAATAAAAGGGAGACATGGTCACTTAATGATAGATATTTCTGTCCCTCCACACACCCACCCTCATTCTTCTTTTATGTCAAATCTGAAAATCTTTAGGAATTACATCTACAGCACTTTAAAACCGATATATCTGAGTTTTAAGGTTTCTGCCAGGGAAGCTTCATAAACAAAATAGATTTCACTTTTGGTATTATCCTTCCATTAAGGTGTCAATTTTTAATTCTTTCATCTATCATATTCTTCTTTGCAGAACAGAATGCCTGGCTCCTATTTTAATCCATGTTATGCTTAGAGAAGTGAAAGAAAAAAAATATGATGTAAAGTGCTAAAAAGGTCACCTTCTTCAGGTATGTAAGTGGTTATTTTATTCTTGCTGAACAAGCCAAAATGCTCAAATTGGATGTAAATGTACCAAATGTTTGGGGTAGTTGGATTAGTTTCATCTACATACCATTTCAGCTATGGAAATATGTTGATAGATTCATTCATACTTCAACAGTGGCTTATGAGGTATCTATTACTACAAACCAAGCTTTACTTTAACCTAGTGTCCATGAACTTTAAAAAAATTATACTTATATTTTGATATACTCAATTACCTTGTATTTTACTTTATGCAGTTTTTTTTCTGAGAAGAGGCCCACAGAAAAGGGGTTCATCATACAAAACAGAACTTCTGAACATTCTTTTATTATTTAGAGAAGTTGAAAGGCTTATTAAAATTAGGAAAAAATTTGTTCACCTAGTCGTGATACCATTATCATGAAATACATTAGAGTCTTTGATCATGCTTATCACCACAAGAAAGTTGGTTTTTATAAGCTTTTTCTTTATAGGTATGTATTTAACCTAAGTGAGCAAAAGAAACCATGGCATTCTTACCAAATTCATAATGATTTTATTCAACAAACATGTTCTATTCTTTCATAGACATATATTATTCTCTTTAACAAATGGGTTTTTTTTGTAAAAACAAATTCAAAATAAGCAGAGACCACTTAATTTGCAAAATATGTTCAATTATTAATTTGTTTTCATGAGAATTCAGAGGTAAATACAGAAAATAATTCATTTAAAGACTGGTGGTTAGAACTAACAACAAAGAGTATCCAACAAGTATACAAAGTATCCCACAAAAGAGAAGAGAGAAACTGTTCTTGAATATTTACACAGTTTAAGGCAAAGAGATATCTTTGGATATTAACCTCAGCCTTAATCTTTGTTGCTTTGTCGTTTAGTTGTTTTTCAGTCCTGCCTGACTCATCGCGAACCCTTTAGGGATTTTCTTGGCAAAGATACTGGAGTGATTTGCCATTTCCTTCTCCAACTCATTTTTACAGATGAGGAAACTGAGACAAACAGGGTTAAGTCACTTGTCCAGGGTTACACACACAGCTCTGTGGCCAAAGTATTCTTCAATAAACCTCATTTTGATACATAAATTTTGTGCATCTCCATATCCTCCCGCCAAGAACTCAGGACAATTCATATTGATGTTCTTTTGTGGGAATATTTCATAACTGCATGGAGATTTTCCAGTACAAGTTCTTACAGGTCTTATCAGCTAAATGGCACAGTAGATAAAGCACTAGGCCTAGAGTTAGAAAGGCCTAAGTTCAAATCCAACATCAGACACTAGCTATGTGACCCTGAGCAAGTCACTTAAGCTTTATTTCATCATCTGCAAAATGGAAATAATAAAAACACCTGCCTTCCAGGGTGAGCATCAAATGAGATTTTGTGTGTGTGTGTGTGTGTATTTATTCAGTCATTTTTCAGTTGTGTCTGACTCTTTGTGACCCCATTTTGGGATTTTCTTGCAGAGATACTGGAGTGGTTTGTCATTTCCTTCTCCAGATCATTTTATAGATGAGGAAACTGAGGCACACAGTGTTAAGTGACTTGCCCAGGGTTACACAGCTAGTAAGTGTCTGAGGCAGATTTGAACTCACAAAAATGAATCTTCCTAACTACAGGCCCTGTGCTCCATCCTCCGTACCACCTAGCTGCCCCATGTGTATACATAAACACACATGCATATATACATATATACACATATATGTATATGACAAGATCATATTTGCAAAATTCTTTGCAAACCTTAAAGTACCATATAAACATCAACTATTATTACAAAGCTAGAAAAGTTACTAGTCTAAGGCAACAAAGGATCGTGTGTATGTTTTCTGAAGACCAATCCAGCTAATGGTGAAATGGCTTATCACCAAAAGGTTGACTAACTAGATCACATACTTGGAGGTCATTTCCTCCAATTCATTTTATAGATGGAAAAAGAAGCTCAGAGAGATTAAATTCATTGTCCAAAGTCACACAGCTAATAAGTCTCTGGGGCAGAATTCAAACCTAGATCTTCTTGACTTCAAAACCAGAACTTTATCTACTATACCACACTGCCTCTCTAAGGGATAAATATTTTTGACATGGCAACACATGGAAACCATCTACTAAGAGCATAGTGGCAGATAAGTTCTTGTTATCTGTGTTGGTAGAGGGAACATTTACAGCCTATGAAATAACTTCATATGAAATACTGAAGCTCTTAAGTATCAAAGTAATTTAAATATTGAGTCCCATTAGTTTCCTTCCTTCCTTCCTTGCTTCCTTCCTTCCTTCTTTCCTTCCTTCCTTTCCTTCTTCCTCTCTTCCTCCTTCTCCTCCTCCTCTTTGTCATCATTTTCATTGTCATTGACTTATCATCTCTAAATAAGGACAGCAGTTTTCTTTCGTGGAGTGAAATTTTCTAGAAAAGTTTTAGTCATCTATAGTAAGGATTTGGAATTAAATTTACTATGAGTTCTAACTTTTCCTGCCCTTTGGCTATTCAAACAGAAATTGTAAATAATACACTGAATTAGATATTACTCTGGAATTAAATTTATAAATATTTATTTTCTTCATCATCTGAAAATTTTCCATTTGTTACTAAATCCTACTACCTTTTCATTTCTATGTCCTTTATCTTTCCTTATTATACACATAAATTCTGCTTAATTCGAGTCCCAAGCTATCTGTAGGGTAATTATTGAAACCAGTCTTACCTCTTACCTTTTATAAATTCTCGATGCTTCAGCAAAATATTACCTTTACCTGTCACTAAGGCAGCATCATCCCAGGGCCCAGAGTTTATAGTATTCTGTTCTACTTAGAATTATTCAAAGGTCTTTCCTTCTCCCAACTCCCTCTTATAGTTGACGATCCTTCAAAATAGCATTAAATATAGCCATTCATTTCTCATTTTCATGAGGAAAAGTGAATACTATTTCCTTAAAAAGTTTAACATTTCATTTTCTTCACATTTCCTTATTCATAGGCTTTGATTCTCTCTGGGAATGTGGCTTATATCTCCTGTCATTCATTCTAATGCTATCTCTTAGCCACAAAATAATCCTGGAACATTCTCTCAACTAAAGCTAATCAAGAACTTCTCTTCCTTACCCTCAAAACATTTAAATGGTTCTCAATTCTCCAACTTCTTCATTAGATCCTTTTCCACTAATTGAAGGAGAGGTGGCAAAGCATACTTAATATTCCATTCCCATAACTCCTTCTCACTTAGTGATCCTTTCTTCCACAGAAAGTTGATACTCATTTATTTACTTATTTGGTTAATTCACTTTCCCCCCGAATTCTTATATAGATATACATGTCATTACTATCTTAAATTGAAATTCCTGAAAGGGCAGAGGCCATGTCTCACTCACTTGCCAGATCTCCTATTGTAGTAATAAGAGGAAATAGTCTTTTAATATACATATTTTTAAAAAAAGCTAATGAGAATCTTGTTCATAGACCTATTATGAAGAATAATTGTTAGTTCAGGTAAGGTCCCATGTCTTCCTGAAAATTCTCATTTTATAAAATATTCATCAAAAGTAGACCTACATATAGGAAATAAAAAACAAAATAATTTATACCTACTTATGAAATTCATGTACCTTATCTTTGGTCACCAAGCAGTAATATCTACAATAAACTAGGGAAATTTAAACAGAGCTTTAGCAAGTGGATTTGTTAGTAGTTATTCTCTACTCACACAGGCCAGTTTTCATAGCTATGGGCAGTATGTGTATACAGAGACATGAAAAATAATTAACTAAATAAAATGTTAAAAATTGAAGAGATTTATTTAGCTTTTCACTCTTAAACTTTGTGCGTGTGTGTATGTGTGTGTGTGTGTGTGTGTGTGTGTGTGTGTGTGTGTGTGTTTATTTTGGAGGCAATGGGGGTTAAGTGACTTGTCCAGAGTCACACAGCTATCTAGTAGGTGTCTGAATTTGAACTCAGGTCTCCATGACTCGAAGGCTGGTGATCTATCCACCGCTCCACTCTCTGCCCCTCTCTTAAACTTTTTTATCGAGGCATCTCACCACCTTTTTTATTTTTTAATTTGTTAGCCAACTGGTTAATTCCCTCTCTTTTTAAAAATTCTGTTTGCATATGCATCAGGGCATGGGCAGAGCTTCCCTGACTCCCATCGACTATGGTTTCAGTGCTTGAGGAATGAAGAAGCAATCTCTTTATTCACCATTGAACAGGAAGAACAGCTTACTCAATGAATCTTTAAAGGGAAACAAGATGCCTTAGACTTCCCTAAAGAGTCAGGGCACCAATATGTTGACTGCTCCTACATGACAACTAAGTTACAGTGGCCCAGCCAGACAAGTCTGAATCTGGACTTCAGCTCTTTCTGATCGTATGTTTCTTTGTCTAATTGTAGGTAACAATTTTTTTTCTCTTGAGCTATATGTGTCCAGGGTTGGAGGTGGCCTTATGTGTTTGAGAAGTCTGGAGAGGTCCTAGGTCCTCAGCTGGTGCTGGCTGTATTTCAGGAGAAATCACAGATACCTATTCTAGTGCATCTCAGCTATTGCAGAGCCCTCTAATATTTCCTTTTAGAAATTATTATGTATTTTGAAAAGGGTAGAAACATAAACTTTATTTCAAAAAGCTATATTACTACAAGAACTTAAAAGAACTTATAAGTAATTGTGTTAGTGTTAAATTCTGACTATACATATCAAGAGTTATAAACAGACTTCCTACTAATAGGAATACTTTCAAGATAATCTGGTCGCATCATTTGGTACATAGCTTTAAAATGACCACTAGCCAGAGGAGCTCCAAGCTGTAACCTGGATTGCCAGGTCAGACATGGACCCGGAGAGAATTGTTTGGTTAGTGCAGAGGCCAAGTGAAATGTAGCAGCAACTCTTCAGCAGTCCCACAAATTGTCTATGTTCCATTGTTTAAGACTCAACCTCTAGAGAAAGTATGACAGAACCTATTATTTCCATTTCTTTTGCTTTTTCAGTTTTCTGTCATTGCATAGAACCTTTTGTGTTAAGCATTTTTTTTTGTGTTGAGAAAAGATATCTATCCCTACACCTAATTTACATTGAATACTTTTCTACTCCATGCCCTGATCCCCCTTTTCCAGGGGAGATCATGAGCCAGAACCTAAACTTTTAAAAATGTTTTCCTTGGTCTATCAGTGTGTGTGTGTGTGTGTGTGTGTGTGTGTATGTGTGTGGTGACAGAGGAGGGGTGCATAACCAGTCAAAACATTAGAGAAAAGGAGCCCAACTCCTCTCTTTAGAGGTAGGCTCCCTTAGTATTGAACCCAAGTTGAACCAAATGTGTAGATCTAAAGCAGATGGGCCTTTTAGTGGAAAGGAAGAGGGTAAAGTGCCCCAACCCCATTCGGTCCAGCCATGACTTCTAATTGTTAGAGATAGATATATAGACACATGGACTTAGACAGAGATAGATAAATATGCATGTATACAGACACATACCTATAGAGTCTACAAATGGAGGCAGAAGAGAGAGGTACGTACAGAGAGACATATTTGTCTTGAACTTTCTAAAAATCACATAAGAACAGAAAAAACATAACAGAGCACTGTGGAACTTTCCCATCCATTAAATGATATCTTTTAAGGGCCTGACTTTATTCAGCTCACTTGTCTCAGGGCTCACCTAACACTTGCATCAGTGACCCATTAATGGACATTGTCACATCTTCTTAACTAATTACTAAATATTCTTTATTCCACATTTCCTTTAGCCATTAGTATCTTCTACCAAAGATGAAGATGAAGATAAAATATGTGTAGATGAAGAATGATGCATTATTAAGACACTAAAGATGAAATAATTCTTTGTGACCAAATAAATTGCCATGAGAAAACATTCCTGGCTTTTAGGAAAAGTAGATTCAGGGTGGAGACGGAGGATAAGGGAAATAAATCATTGGTGAACTGACAAATGCCCCTTCTAAATAGTTTATGTTGCCATTAAAACATAAAGTTGCCATTTTTCGTTATCTGTCAGCTACTTATTTCAAGCACATGCTATGAAAGCTTTCTAAATCATATCTTTTGGTCACATGCCATATGCCTGGCTGCTGTATACATATGGAATAAATTATAGATTCAAAAACATCTCAAACAGTACCAGCAATATGATCAAGTGCATCTGTAAATCTTAACAGGCAAATAAATAAATGCCAGACTAGTATATTCACCAATAGGGAAAAAAATGTATAACATAAACTAGAGTTCTGGATTCTCACCCAACTTAGGAAATTCTAGTATTACATATGTATATTTTAGAAGTCACTATTATCTTAAGACTTTTTATTAAATAAGTACCATTTCTTTTATTGGCCTGTTGGAGTTTCTTTTCCTTTTTGCATCTGGGAAGCTATTAGTCATAAACCTTCCTTGATGTACACGAGGAGAAAAAGTTATTGTCTGCTCTCTGCATTTCTAAGCTCATGTTCTGTTATTTCAGCAGCAGTTCCTCCTGAATGTTCTAAATTTAATTTGTATGAAAATACTGGCTTAGTGGGGGGTGGAAGAGTGGAGATGGGCAGAAAGAAGCAAGAAATACAGTGGTAATAACAGCCTTAGTAGAGTGCTCCAGCTTGCCTACCTCCACTGGTGTTCTAAGTCACAGCCCACTATAGAATCGAACTGTGGTACTATAAGGGAAGCACAGAGTTACTCCACCTGAAAGGAAAGATGCTGTTTTCCCCCACCATTCATTTGAAGGATAATATTTTTCTTTTTCTTTTTCTTTTCCTAAGCTTTTGTGGAATTTGGAATCTGTACTATTCATTTCACAATTAATTCTCTAGTAATTTAGAATCATTTTTACTGGTTTGTATTATTAAAATAATAACAATTTATTTAGTATTTTTAGGTTTGCAAAATGCTTTCTATAAATTATCTCCCTGATTCTCACAATACCTCTACTATTATCATCCCTATTCTACAGATAAGGAAACCCAAGAATAAGAGAATTTAGACTTTCCTAGGGTCACAGGGCTGGTGTAAGTGTCAAAGACAAAATTTAAACACAGGCCTTTTTAACTATAAGTTCAGCCTTTTATACACTATGACATCTAGCTACCACTATTTAACTGTAGGATTTGCATGCAATTATGTATATTTATAAAGGGTTAGTCACGTCTGACCTTTTGTGACCCCATTGGAATTTTCTTGGCAAAGCTACTAGAATGGTTTGCTATTTCCTTCTAAAGCTCATTTTACAGATGCAGAAACTGAGGCAAACAGAGTTAAGTTACTTACCCAGGGTCACACAGCTAGTATGAGTCTGAGGCTGGATTTGAACTCAGGTCCTCCTGACTCCAGGGCTAGCACTATCTACTTTGCCATCTAGCTGTCCATGTATGTATATGCATATATGTGTATATATATATATATATGCACACATCAATATACATATATATTCATAATTCAAAATATAATTCATTTCTGGATATAGAAGTATAGTGGATAGAGAGCCAATCTCAGAGATGGGAAGATCTGCCTCCTCTGTTATATTCTGGTTGTGTGACACTGGGGAAATAATTTAACTTCTCAGGACTCTAAATCAGAGGTGTCAAACACATGACACTACACTGTAGCCCACAACATACCTAAATGCAGCTCAAACCAGATTAAAATGTAATTTGTAAATATTTAACAAAAATAAATAAAAATACAGTAGGACATAGATAATGCTAATATGTGGTTTTCTAATTCAATAGGCAGGGTGATCCTTAAACGTGGTTATTGGCCACTGGCTCTATTTCAGTTTGTCACCACTACTCCAAACAACTCTCTGAGACTGTAAGTTGCAGAGAAGATGCTAACTTGCACTGGTAGAAGGAGTTGCCTCATCAAGGAATTCCCTATATAGATGAAATCACAGGTCTAGTTATACATACGTATAAGTACATATGCATATCTGTGTGTGTGTGTGTGTGTATAGTCTTTCAAAACATGATAAACTCTTTGAGGCCAGGGTTAAAATCTTACACATGTTCCATATAACCTACAGTGCTTCTATGCATATAGATGTTCCCTATACTGGGCATTCCCCATATGTAGATCAGCTCCTTTAGGGAGAACAAGAATTGGTCTTATTTAGTCCCTCTTATGTTCTAGTTTCAAAATAAAATGACTTGGAGAAAAATGTCTAGTTTTAAATCTCAGTTATATCCAACTAGATCACACTTGTTCTAGCTATAAATACTTACACATGTAAATATGTAAAAATAAATTTATAATGCATATCATTGAGAGAGCATAGCACAAAGAAGAGGCACTTGGTAGTTTTGAGTAGGTTACAGCACGTGTAAGGGACAAAGGAAAAAGAAGAGAACAAGCATTTTTTAAGGACTTACTATGTCCCAGGCACCATACTAAGTGCTTACATCACATTTGATATTCTCAACAACCTTGTGAGGTAGGTGCTATTATTATCCCCATTTTGTAGTTGAGGAAACTGAGACAGACAACAGTTAAGTGACTTGCCCTGGGTCACACAAGTAATAAGTGTCCAAGGCCAGACCTTCCTGATTCCAAGTTCAGCACTCCATCCACTGTGCCACTTAGCTGTCTTGTAACAATGAAGAAGAAAAAAATTATGGAATATTATCCGGAAAATGTATGATAGAAAAAAAAGATGAGCTAGTCACATGAAAAGAGAAAGGGATAACCGACTGATGGATGGCCCATGTGTTTCACAGGAAAGAAGAAAGATTCTCCAAAACATGGAGTGGTTCTCTTGTGAATTACTTGTGTAAATACCTGAACAAGAGTCTCACATGATAGGCATGAATTACTCTGTACCATTGCAGAGAACATTCACACTGATAAGATCTCAAATCCATTTGAATAGCTGAGAATATATTTCTGACATTTTGAAGAACCCTGTATGAAAATGGTAAGAACAACTTCCACCTTGCTAATATCTCTTAAAACCTACACCCTTAGGATTTAAAATTTTTCCTAACCTTGGGTATGACTAGTTAGAGTCTGTTATTATATGAGATAATGCTCTTGTTAATGTTTTCTTTTTCATGGATTAGGAAAATGTTTAGAGCTGGATTGGGCTTTAAATATCATTTTATCCAACCTCATTATTTTATTAATGTGGAAATTGAGGCCTGGAAAGGTAATATGAGAATTCCCATGATGATGAAGCAAACAATGGGAGGAGCTGAGACTAGAACTCAGGATCCTTTCAACCCTATCCCAGTGTTCTTTTCCATGTACCCTGTACACTTGTATGGAAGCTTACAGTTACTGACCAGTGAACTAAAGCTCCACACTTAAACTCATTTCTAAGTATTTATAAAGAAGATAAGACTTACATATCTATCCAGCAGCTATTCTTCTCTTGCAGCACTGGGGTGACTTGGGCAATATCCATACCTATGCTAATACCTTTTATTCATGTAAATAGTTCAACTATGGTAATTCACTGTGGAACCCAAGACATTTTTGATCAGATATGGTTTATGATAAGAGCATGTTTAAGTCATGATGAAGGAATCTACATTTTTACTTTACATTTTTTCACATCTGGATTATGCTTCGCAAGGATTTTTTTTTAGACTCATTGTAATTGAAAATGAATTTTAGTTCTCATAGAATGCACAACTAACAAGAGCCATGATTGAAAACACATGACAAGATGACATTTTGTTGAGAAAGTCAGTGTTTTTTTTTTTAAACAGTTTTTGTAAGAAGCAAGCTTGTGGCACATAATTAAACTGCTTTGCTCTTAGACCCAAGTGTCATCTTTAATGTTGTTCATACCTGTAAGATCTTCAGTTCTTTAGTTGTTATACCAAAGCTCATCATGATATAGATTCAAGTGGAAGTTCATATATAGCAAATTGCATTTGTTATCATTTAAGGGGAGAGATGCCACACTAATCATAAACCTAGAGACTTGAGGAACATAGCTTTTTCTTTTGAAATATTTTTCCTATAATTCATTCATTTAAAATTATTAGAATAGATGATTGGAAAAAAGAGAAGTTTTCTAAATGAATTATTTTATTAAGTAATCTATCCTCATGTTGTTTTGCAGAAGATGTACATTCCCGTCTTGAATAAATCTGAGTTCATGAAGTAAAGCCTCTGGACACCCTAAAGGGGGACAGGAAATAGAATATTTGCCTAATGCAATGTCAACAAGTTAATTGAAGTGAAATTTAGGAACCTCTAGGAATTTATCAAAGGATAGTTTCTATGGCTTTGGTGCTAGCTGAGAGCTGAGAAGAACTTATTTATCTTTTCTCCATATCAAATTGTCCAGGGAGAATTTCCCTTGAGGAGGAGAAAGGGCATCAGGAAAAAAAAATACCATTTGAAAGGCTCTTTTCTATTTTGCCAAGTATGACTGTGGGCCTAACAAAAGATCTGAAACATGTTCATTACCCCTACTCATAGGAAGTCACGCAAAAGAGTAATAACACTTTTTGAGGAAAAAGAAGCACTTACAACTAAAGACAGATCCAGCAGATATCAATAGCTCAGCAGGGAAGAAGAATTGAATCAAAGGCAGCTTAAGAGATAACCACAGTGGGGTCATAGCTAAGATGGTGGAGTACAGGCCCCAATCCAGCTGAATTCTCCCAACATTCCCCTCCAAACAACTTTAAAATAATGCCTCAAATCAAATTTTGAAGTGGCAGAGCCACAAAAGGTCAGAGGGAGGTATTTTTTTCAGTCTAAGACAGCTAAGGAGGTCCACAGAAGAGGTCTATGATACCAGCATGGGCACAGGCTCAGAGCATGGCAGGAGCATCACCTGTGGACCTTGGAGGCAGCCACAGCAGCAGCAGCAGCAGCAGCAGCAGCAACTTCAGGAACTCTCAGCCCACACATGTTAAGGGGGTAGGACAGCTAGTCAGAAAAAAAATTAAAGGGGACTCTTTGCTTGCAGTGGGTGTATGTGGTGCTGATTGGCAACTCTATTGCCCATAAGCAGTCCTGAGTCACAGTTCCAGGGCAGATATGAGATTGATAACAAGGGAGTAGGGGAACCTGGTCACATTCCAGGGCCAAGAGGAACAATAGTGCTTGTGACTGCAGGGGATCACTCGTCCTCCCTGGGTAAAGACCAGAGCACAGACTAGGAGGGCAATGACTATACCTAACCCAGGATGATTCCACCTTGGAAGCACCAAAACCTTACCGGCCCCCAGAATTAGCTCTGAAAGCAGAATCATGAAAAGGCCTGAAGTTTGGCAACCTACCAACCTCCAGGTGAGTAGAGCCTAACTTTAACATAAAGTTCAAAGTAAAGAAATAGATTAGGGAAATGAGTGAATAATAAAAAAAAAATAACTTGACTATAAAAGGCTACTATTAGTGGCAGGGAAAGCCAAGATATGAACTTAGAAGACAATAATGTAAAAACAGCTACAAGCAAAGTTTCAAAGAAAAATGCTAATTGGACCCAAGGCCAGAAAGAATTCCTGGAAGAGTTAAGGAAGGGGATAAGAGTGGTCAAGGAAAAAATGGGAAAAAATGAGAGTGATGCAAGAAAATTATGAAAAGAATTAACAGCTTGGTAAAAGAAGCACAAAAATGCTGAAGAAAATAACACCTTAAAATAGTATTGGTCTAATGGTAAAAGAGACATAAACAATCATTGAAGAAAAGAACTCCTTAAAAAGCAGAATAGGCCAAATTGGAAAAAGAAAAGATGTACAAAAATTCACTAAACAAAAGAACTCTTTAAAAAATAGAATAGGCTAAATGGAAAGAGATATATGAAATATCACTCAAGAAAATAATTCCTTAAAAATTAGAATTGGCCAAGTGGAAGCTAATGACTCCATGAAACTTCAAGAAACTAAACAAAGTCAAAAGAATGAAAAAAAAAATAGAAGAAAATGTGAAATAACTCATTGGAACAACAACTGACCTGGAAAATAGATTGAGGAGAGATAATTTAAGAATTATTGGATTACTTGAAAGTCATGATCAAAAAAAGAGCCTTGACATCATAATTCAGAAAATTATCAAGAAAATCTGCAACAGTACCTTAGATCTAGAGGGTAAAATAGAAATTGAAAGAATCCACCAATCACTTCCTGAAAAAGACCCCAAAATGAAAACTCCTGGTAATATTATAGCCAAATTCCAGAGCTCCTAGGCCAAGAGAAAATACTGCAAGCAGTCAGAAAGAAACAATTCAAATATCATGGAGTCACAGTGAGGATCACACAATATTTAGCAGCTTCCGCATAAAGGATTAGAGGGCTTGTGGGATAGCAGATGAGATTAGAAACCAGAATCCAAGAATGGGTTGTATACAAGAGTCACACCTGAAACAGAAAGACACAGAATTAATGTAAAGGGCTAGAACAGAATTATTATGCTTCAGCTGAAGTAAAAAAAAAAAAAAAGGCAGGAGTAGTAATCATGATCTCAGGCAAAGCAAAAGCAAAAACAGATCTAATTAAAAGAGAGAATCAGGCAAACTACAGATTTGCTTAAAGGTACCATAGATAATGAAGTAATATAAAAAATTTACAATGTTTCTCTGATAAAGGCCTTATTTCTCAGATATATAGGGAACTGAATCAAATTTATAAAAATAAGAGCCATCTCCAAATTGATAAATGGTAAATGGGTATGTTGGATTTAGATAAGTAGAGTAGAGGAGGATATTCCACATGAGAAAAAGGACATGAGCAAAGACAACTAGATAGGAGTATGTAAGGCTTGCTTATAGTTATTCTACACATATGAAGACTCTGGCTAGAACAAGGGTTTCAAATGGGGGATGGTGAATTTAGAATTAAATTTGGAGATGGATTGTGAGACTTCTTGAATATTACAAACAACTAGATTTTGTTTTATGGACCATAAAGAGTCAATCTGCATAGTCTAGTTAAATTGCAATAGAAGTATCATTTTGAGCTGAACTGGTTGTGATATTCAAGATAGGTTGAAGGAAGGAGTGAATGGAGGCAAGGAGAAAAATCAAGAGGCTGTTGCAGAAGAATAAGCATGACGTAACAAGGATTTAAATTAGAGTGGTGCCAGTGGGAATAGAAAAGGAAGAATGGATTTGAGAAACTTCGTGAATTCTATAGGATTTTTTTTTTAAGTTTTGGAGGCAATGGAGCAAGTGTCTGAGGTCAGATTTGAACTGGGGCCCTCCTGCCTCCAGGGCTGATACTCTATCCACTTCACCACCTAGCTGTCCCTAGGATTTGAAAACTGGAAGGCAGAGGCAAGCTTAAGTTTGTGCAGTCTACTAGGAGAGGGTAATAGCTATTCTAAGCTTGGGACATATGCAATCATGTCCCAAGTTGAGGAAAAGGAGAAGCTGTTGGGTGGCAACTCAAAACGTAACCATCACGAAACACTGTTTATATGGAGTTATGTCCTTGTCTTAGGTATGTCTAGCAGTTGGCCACGACTAATGGTGTTATGGAGGTGCTACTTAAATTTGGTGACAGTAGAATACATACAGAGAGTTCACCAGTGATTATGCTACCACAGAGGGCAGACTCAACAATTTCTTCTATGTCTTGTGATCAGCAAGAAGGAACTGTACTTCCTTAGGTTTTCTATCTCTTCTCTGTCTCTGTCTTTGTCTGTCTCTCTGTCTCTATCTCTTTCTGTCTCTATGTCTGTAGCTCTATCTCCATCTCTGTCTGTCTATATGTATCTGTCTTTCAAAAGGACATCTCCATGAGTCTCCCTGGAATAGTAACCTCTAGAGTATTTGCCTCTTGAAAGTAATTGACTTGAAAAATATGTATTTCCCTCAAAATAGTCACTGAACAATGAAGATCATAGTTTAAAAGTAGATTTTTTTTTAAATAAAAAAGCCTAAATAGGCTATGGAGATTATAAATTAACAAGAAATAAAATAAGCCAAGAAACATACCTTTTCCAGGTCCAAAATTATTCACTCATATTGCAATTTAGTCACTTTTGCAACTTGAGAGGCAATATGCTGCAATGAAAATGTTAATCTATTAGCAGTTTGAGGTTCAAATCCTGTCTCTGTCACTTACTGTCTATCTCATATGGGGTGTGCTGGTAAATATTTAACATCTGACTCTTAAAAATGTACCCACAACATATTCAAGTCAAATATGCATTATAAACATTTTCTCCATCATTTTCTTAAGTCTAGACAATCAACAAAAAAAAAATCAAGTTCTGATTTATAGCATTTGCCAACTTCTGAAATGTAAATGCTCACACTGAAAATTTGATGATCAGCTCTCTCAAACAAATTCTAGTTGGCTCTAACTCATGTCTGGTGCCATATATCAGGTATAACAAAAATACAGGGTTGGTTAAGACTTCTGTGTGTGTAGAAGGGAGTAATATGCAATATGAATGGAAAAGTTGGATAGAAGCAGTATGTGAAGGGTTCAAAAGGATTTCATCACATTTTACTATTTTTCGATTTTTCAGCTTTTTTACTAAAAATTGCTGGTCAAAAAAAAATTAGTTTGGACTGGGGTGGGGGAGAGGAGGGGAGGTAAAAGGAACTGAATACTATAGTCAGAAACATGACAAACGCAAGTATAATATTCCCTCTGGGATATTCCCCGAGAGGGCAGAAGCTACCTAAGGTTCCGAGCTTACTCTAGCGGTCTTAGAAAACTATAGCTCATAAACCCCCAGTGGTGTGCTTCCTATTAATAGGCAGCCAATAGACAATTATCTTTTACAAAAGCATTTATTAAAATGAAATTCCTAAACTTGGGCACATTTTCCCACTTATTCTGGCCTGACCTGGCTCAAAGTGATATCAATGACCTGCCTCTACTGCCTTTTAAGGGTCGCCTGAGGATGTGCCCATCTTCTGCCAGACAATATGAAAGCGTCTCTCTATTAAACCAAGGGTTTAACCCTTCCTAATATGTTAATGACATCATACTGTGATGACATTTTGGATTGTTAACATATTGTCATGATCAAATCAATTGAGCTGTGAGTATGAGGACTAAATCTTCTCTCATACCTGATATGGGAGATGGAGAGACCTGTGTGAGGAAGAGCATGCAGGCTAGTTAGTTAAATCCACAGACTGTGAGAAAGAGAGTAATGTATTGTGAGGTTGAAAAGATAGGTTGGGGCCAGCTTATGAAGGAATTTAAAAATCAAATTGAAGAAATGATACTCTGATTAGCTCTGAATGATAGGTTATTTGCTAATTACCACCTCAGTTCTAACCAGCACACCAAGGGTTTGAGAGAAGGTATGTGTAGACTACCAACCCTGGGCTACTTCCCTAGCAAATATCAGGTGACAGGTATGCCAGGTGCTCCACCTGCTCCCCTCCCTGGGAATGCTGGAATGTTCCTCTCTAATGTTTTGCTGCTACTTTAAATATTTACATATGTCTCTACTATGACATTTTTATTTGACTGTGAATAAATACTAGACAGAAAGCTTTAGAGTAGCATATGAAAAAGTGAAAATTTTGTTTTGCATATTGACAAAGCTCCTAGACACTTAAAATACTTTGTTGTGTTACTGACACCTACATAATCAAGCATATACATTTTATTTTTTAAATGACAAGCACATAAATTATTTAATACTAGCATAGCATAGTAGATAAAAATACTAGACATGAAGTCAAGGAATGCCTAAGTTTTAATCCTGCCTGCAACACTTTCTATGAGTCTGACCCTGGGTAAATCCCTTAAACCTCTCCTAGTGCCAGTTTCTTCAGTCATTCAACTGCTAGGTCACCTAGAATTTTTTTAAGTGCTTACTATGTGCAAAGCACTGAGAATACAAATACAATTACAGAGAAAAACAGTCCCTAGCAGGGTGTGCTGGAGGCAGCTCAAAATAGCTCACAAGAGCCTTTATACCTCAGAAATCAACAGAGTCTACAAATCATGGCTTTGTACATTGTTTTGTTCATTGTCCAGAATTAATAAAGTAAGGGAGAAAAATATCAATAATGGAGATTAAAATTAAAAGTGTCATGGGTATATCTTTTTTTTTTTCAGGGAACCCATTTTAAAAATACCAGCACAATCAATTAATAAATATTTATTAAGCACTGGTCCCTGCCCACAATGGTATGTTTTAATGTGGGAAGATAACACATAAAAGGAAGCTCAAAAGGAAAAAGAAGTGAGAGTTAGAGATACTAGGCTGCAGCCATGGTTGAGGAAGTCTAAGGTACATCCTGGAAAGGGATGAGACATGGCCTAGCTGGGCACCCTTCTTAAATGGAGGCTCTGAGTGGAGCCATCCTGAGTGGAGGAAGAGTCCAGAGGGGAGGAGGATACTTTCCATGTGTGGATTCTAGGGCTGGAGTGAAGCCTCACTTCAGGATGAATAGCAGGGGCATGGTAAAGGAAGTCCAGAGTGCAGGCTAAAGAGAAATCTGTAAAATGAGAATAATTATAGCACCTATCCTACGGGGTTGTTGTGAGGATCAAATGAGATAATTTATATAAAACATTTTGCAAACTTTAAGACATTGTAAAAATGCTGACAGTGCTTATTATTAATTGTTCATAAAATAATCACCACATAACTCAAGTTTTCATTGTCATATTTTTGCAATATTTTAGTAAACTACCAAAATCATTTTCACTTACATTTCAAATTTACAATAAAACCATTCAGAATGAGAAATACAAATCAGACTACAATTGACTTTGAGCTGAAACTTTCTCTCTGTGTCATCTTCCCCATTAGAATGTGTGTTCCTTGAGAGGAGGAATTGGCTTACTCTTAAATTTGTGTTCCCATCTCTTATGATTTGCACATAATAAGCACTTAATAAATTCTTTAATTGTTAATTCATAATATCAGTGTAAGTGTGGTCTGAGAAATAGTTCAAGAATTTTTTTTTTATATATTTAAAAGTTTCAGATACACTGTCCGTGCACATCATGAAATCCCCACCTTTGGTTGAGCTTGAGAATTCTTCTTAACACAACTCATAACTCGTAACTGGTTTAAGACCAGAGTGATATGAAATAACTACTGCTTCATATCCTCAAGCCTTTTGTGAGTGTTTCATCCTTTAATTCAGTAAAGGATCTGGGAGGAAGAGCAAGTAGGACATGCATGTTAATTTTATCTTACTGTATATTGATATTTTAACATTTTTCTTTTTATTATGGGCTTAACAACCACAAACATAAATACAATACAAATCCATAAACATTTCAACTTACAAATAATAAAAAAGGAAATTGTACAAGAAACTGAATTCCTACGGTATATTTTTTTTTGAGAAAAAAATTTTGCATTTGTATCACTACCAGCTAACTCAAGTACTCACTCACCAGATAGGAGTTCTTCTTTATAGTAACCAAATATGATAAATAGAAACAAACCAATGCATTGGCCTATTAGTGAAAGTCTATATAAATGTGCTTCAAAACCTCTGATATTGGAGGGATCATGATTTCAACTCTGCGGGTGCTCCCTCCCTTGATACAAATGACAAACCCTCTATGCCTCTGCAGAAGGTCTTCATTGGTTTTTCTGACACAGGGATTTCATGCCCTAGTGGTCAACCTTTTGCTGATAACTTTCCTTAGCTCAATTTTCCAAACTAGTACTCTGATGAGAGTTGTTACTGGTTCCATCTTGAAGTCTTTCAAGCTTGGTATAACTCTCCACTGGCATAACCTCTAAGAAGTGAGGGTCATTTACACACTATGATGAGGTACTCAAGTAAAACTTCCATCTAGCTTGTCTCCTAAAGGAAGGGAGGAAAAATATAAGCTTATGCATTTTTTTTCTCACCAAAAGTTTCTTTGTGATTGTTCAGAATTCTTACCTATATTTTTTCATATATTTCCATAACTTTAATATAGCATCTGCTATTCCATTTATTCATAACAGTATAATTTATTTATTTGCTTGTGCAGGGAGGGTACAGACTTTTGATTTGATTGGTGTAGGAAGTGCCCAGGGAGGACACAAACTCTACCAATGCAGATTCATATCTACTATGTAGATACTATGTAGATAAACTGAGGGGTTTAGGGACTTACCCAGGGTCCCTTAGACAGTGTGTGTGTGTGTGTGTACTTATATGCTTGCTTGTTAAGGAGGCGAGGTTGACCAGGAGGCTTGCTCTTTTTTTTTTTCTGATTTTTCATGACTGCCTCTAAAATCACAATGCTTTAAAAAGAAATAAAAAGTTGAAAGAGTAACTTATTTAGTGTACCTATCTTAAGGGAAATAACAGGAAATTGTTGATGATTTAACTTTGTTGACCTTATGCCTTCCAAAACAAAACAAAGTTGACAGCAGCCAACAATAAGCACCAGCAACCCAGGGAGTATTTGTGGTGTTCTTGGTTAATTGATAATCGTTTCCTCTTAAAGAAAGAACTTATTCATGTTGTCTGTCAGACCACATCCAAATGCCATTTGCTTCTCATACTGTGATCTTAGTTCATCCCTCTGTTACTTAAGCCTTTTGATTATTTTCTGTTTTTTTTTAATGATCAAAAAAGAAAGAAAAAGATTGGCATAACAAAAGCTGAAACTAACAGCTGTTTAGCCTTTTAGAAATCTGTCCTTTCCTAGAACTCAACTGTGTTTTTAAGGACTAACACAAACAACATGCTTTCCTTTAACCTAGGATTAGAGGCCCTTGGAAGCTTGCTTGATCCTTATGTTCCATGTTAATGTGTTATCACTGAGTTCATAATCCTTTTGATGGTTTCAATAATAGGAATGAAAAACTTTTTTCTTTCTTTTTGGAGAAATATATCTCAATCTGGGCAGTAATATGAAGCTAGGCTCAAAGAAACAAATTTACCTCATACTTCCATGGATTAAAGCCAGAATATACAAATAAATCAAATTGAAAAAGAAGTTTGATAACTAGTAATCAGAGGAGATGCCTTATAAACTTAGCTGTAGTGTTAGATTCTTTGTGCTAGATTAATTAGATTAGTGCTGGATTGTGTTAGATTCCTTGAGTGGTTGTAACTTATTATGTAGGTAATAATATACATAGGTTGTTTCTACTTAGACAATACGATTATTTGAGCCCTATTTTTCTAATGAATTCAAAGACAGACTTTATTGTGAAAAGAGAATAGGAATTGTAGTTAGAAGATCTGGGTTTGAATATTGGTTTTGCAATTTATTACCTGCATGAGCATGACAAGTCACTTCCCTTCTCTACATCTCAATTTCCTCATTTCCAAAATAATGGGCTTGGATTAGATGTTGTTGTTGCTGAGTCCTTTCAGTCACATCTGAGTCTCTGTGACCCAATTTGGGATTTTCTTGGCAAAGATGCTGGAGTTTGCCATTCCCTTCTCCATCTCATTCTACAGATGAGGAACTGAAGCAAACAGGATTAAGTGACTTGCCTAGGGTCACACAGCTAGTAAGTGATTGGGGATAGATTTGAACTCAGGTCCTCCTGACTCCAGGGCTAGAGCTCTATCCACTGCTGGATTAGATGGACAAGACTTTGTCTACCTCTCAATCTAATGATTATAAACAGACTTCCCTTCGACTCATTTTTGTTGACAGTGATTTCCCCCTAAATCATCTCTGTATTTTTTGTACTTCTAATGGGGCTCTGATGGCTACTTCTTCCTCAGAGGCTTATCCTCTGTTCACCTATCAACCATCAGTTTTTTATTTAAAGATTAATTAGAGGTTGCTTTCCTGCTTCCTACACTTCCTGTGATTTAGGATCATAAATGACAGATGTCACGTTTAGTATAGCTCATTTGCCAATCACCAAGCATGCACAGGACACGGATGAAAGCCCAGGCCAACAAGGCATTTCAACTACCTTGATTGTCTATTCATTAACCATTTGAACTGGAAACCTCTCATTCTTGCGACAGAACAGAGTATCTCAAGCAAGAATATTGTCATAGTGTATCTCTAGGCTTGTCTAGTTTCACTATTAAAAAAAAATCAATTCCCCATGACCAAATGAACTACTCTGTACCTCCCTAAAAATGGATTCTTCACCTTGAGTACACGTGGGTAGATTTTTGCCCTATCTATGCTAATCAAACAAGTGTATCATTAGCATAAAAAATAAAAAATTACATCTTGGAGCAAGTTTATTTAGCAATTTCATGGCAAGTAGTGATAAGTAACCTATATTGGAAAAATTTGAGCCTTTTTATACAAAATTGAATTCTAGTATGGTGTGAATATGACATTAAAACAACAACAAAAGACTTAAAATTTAGTTAGGCTACTGATGAGTTCTAATTTCTATGAGTTATTTTAAGATATTTTAAAATTTTATTTAGCTCAGCATGTTATTTTGTTAAGTCTCTTTCAGAGAACTATCTCTGAAGTAGTATTATATAAAAGTACTGGCTGGATTTGGAGTCAGAGGAGCTGGGTTGAAATCCTGCCTCTACCATTTAAGACCTGACCATGGGCAAGTGACTTAATCTTCCTGAGGCTCATTTTCTTCATATGTAAAAAGAGGTGGTTGGACTCTGTGGCCTCTAAGGTCTTTTCTGTCTAGAGCTTTGATCCTATAAAGCATACTCTATCATAGGCAAATTGTAAACCCAGCAGTTCCCAAAATTATAGTTAAGAAAATAGTTATTGTATGTAAAAATCAATCATTTCCCTGCCCCAAAGAGAAATTATAATTGTTTCACTACTCTTCAAAAAAAGGGTATAATGTAAAGTTACCATCAAAATCCTCTGTCTTTCATAGCCCTTTATACTATCATTTGAGGCTTTTTATATCTTACACTGTCATTGGTCGTCTTCAAGACTGAAGGTGAACTACAGCAATGCTTTATGCTACCCCATGTACTCTTTGATCCAGTGATCCTCCCAGTCCATTTCCAGACTCCAAGCATTTTCACTTCCCATTCCCAATGCCTGGAACACTCTCCTTCCTTGTCTCCAACTTCCAGCTTCCTTGGTTTCCTATAAATCTATGCTGAAGAATTATCTTCTACAAGAAGCCTCCAGTGTTCTTTAGTCTTAGTGCCTTCCCTCTAAAACTACCCCCAATTTATTCTGTATATATCTTGTTTGTATACACTTGGTTTTATGTTGTCTCCCCCATTAGACTGTGAGTTCCTTGAGAGCAGGAACTGTTTTTCCCTCTTTTCTTTGGGTCACTAGTGTCTGGCACGTAATATGCACTTAACAAATACTAGTTGACTGTCTGACATCTGATTGGGATTGGGGGGCGGGATTCCAGGAAAGAGGGAAAGGGGCTATACATGCAGAACAGGGAGTACCCTAGTTTTTCTTCTCTCTTCTTCTATTTGTCCTGTCGAAAAAAGGAAAGAAGAGCTAGGAGATGAGAACTGAAGAAGTAATTTTTTTTTTCCCCCTTCCCATTTAAAAGATTTGATCATAGTCATTTCTGGATATACTCTTTCCCAAGACATAAATAAAAGCTATTGAGCAAAATCAGTAAATAGAGTGATCATGCCTAATAGGATATGTAATAATCCATACTCATAGTCTTCTGCCTCTTGAACTAAAAAAGGCAAGTTTAAGAGGAAATACTATCTTTTTTCATCTTTCTGAACAGTATTTTTGGTACTTAAGAAAGGGAAAGACTGAGACAAAAGTCATAGCACCTATAGCTATGAAGGAAGTTACGGAAACTAATTAAAACTACAAGACTATGGAGGGATGTAAAAGACAAACATTCTCTCTCTCAAGTCTTAAAGAAAAACTAAGATATGGAAAACATTAGAAATGATTATGGTTTAAATATAGTGGGAAAAGTAGCAAATTGTACCTTAGGTATTTTTATTTTTAAAATTACTCAAAATACAATTGTTTAAAGTCTTTATAATATTTATGTTTAGCTGTACATAATAATAATTTAGTAAAGACAGTTTTTAGAGGTAGAAAATTTATAATTAGATATCAATAAAAAGAATATATAATACACTACTTAGTTCTTCCTGAAATGTTGTATTTGTTAAGTGCAGAGATAGGAGGTACCTCAAAATTATTCTCTCTGATTAGAGTCAACCAAAATCAGGTTTCACAGCAGTGGCTATCCTTCTTAATATTACTTACATATCAAGTTACTACCCCTGCTGGGACCCTCACAATACTCATGGATAGACATCCAAGAGTCCCTTATTATTTCAAGAACATGCAGATGACACATAACTCCTAAACAGCAGGTTACAAAGGAAACCTACCAATTCACAAGGACCAAAGGGGGTGATATCTCAGCATGGTGAACAAATAGGTCTAATTCATATGTTCTTGTTCCAACTATGGACCATTAGATTTCTATCCAATAATTATCCGCCCTTTTGAATCAAGGATAAGAGATTAGACCAGTATCAGGATATTCTTGTTGCTTATCAGTAGACTACTGTCTTGACAAGGACAGGGCACATTAGTCAATGAGAACTCATTCCAATCATGTGACTACTGCTGCTTCTCTTCCCTCATCCTATACTTTCCCGTTTATGTTCTCAAAGGTCCAAGTGTCTGTGTCAGAGGGCAAATGAATGATGGATCCTTGACAAACAGGCTTGCACAGAGACTCACCAGGCAATGCATAAACTGTGTGGTTCACATCACATGTTCAAGGTGCCTAATACTGCCAATAGGCAGCATAGTGTAATCACAGGGTAAGTGTTGAAGGAAAAAGTGATAAAACTCCATATCTCATTAGAAACTATAGAGCCTCTTTTGCCTATTCATCTGTTTATGCAGTATAGATAACATTTTCCTTCATTTAGGTTAGAAGAAAAGTAAACATTTTTCTTAGCCTAGGAAAGTAACTAGGAAATAATTATACTTTCTAAGATGAAATAAAAATACTCATTTTCTTTATATATTCTTTGATCATATGATACATCAGGATTGCAACTTAACATTAAAGCCTATCTTATCCTTGTAAATATTGAAATGGCTCAGACAAAGATATTAGTTAATTATAATTATTAGCATTTATATAGTCTTCTAAAATCTTACCTTGACAACCACATTCAAGGCCACAAGGCCAATATTATTACTTTCCTAGTGAGAATGCTAAGACTTAGTATTGCCTGGGGACTAACTAAAGGTAATTCAGAAAACTAGTTGGAAACTTAGATTAAATGGATATGATCCTAGCTCAAATCAATCATTCTATTTTCCTTAATTAAATTAACACAAGGGGCTCTTTCCTCCCCCAGTACACAAGAAGTTCTCTGGAGGGAAATTACAAGCTTCTGGAAGACACAAGAAAAGCATTTCGGGCATTGCCAATTCCTTGTGTGTGTGTGTGTGTGTGTGCTACTAAATGATCCCCTAGTGGGATGAATGGGACATAGAGCTCCATGTACACATGTACATTCTGATTCTTAACATTTAACTTTGTTTATTTCTTTTTACAATTTTCAAATACAACAGGTAAGCTTGCTGAGCATGACTTGTAAAAATAATTGAATGATTCTATAAGAAAACCAAGAAATCTAATTACTTCTTTGCCAGAAAATTCCTATTGGTCCGTAAAGCTTCTGCTAGTAAGAGGCAATTTCAAAGTGTTAGTTGATAATGCTTTATATAGAAACTCATTGAATGATTTCAAAACCTGAAGAATCACCAAATCTTTGCTAAAACACAGGCCAGGAGAGTGGGGGAGGTGTGTTGGAAACTGAAATGTATCTTTCCTTCTGGGCTAGGGGGTAGAAGCCAACTGACTGAGGGCAAATTACATAACAAAAGAAAGCAAAAGTGCAGAAGAAAGGATGGGCAAAACATTGGTAATGGAAAAATGGTTTTGGTTTTGTCAACAATATAGTCAGACTTTTTGCTAGATTTTTTTTTTATCTGCATGTTCTTCATATCATCTACTGTTTTTTTTTGTCAGTAGCATAGTGTGCTTTATTAGGTTCTCCAGCCAGCTGTGTGCAGTCTTGAACTCTGTCATTCTTAATGTCAACACTTCTCATTCAGCTGACTATATGATTTCTATTTCATTGTTCCACAGAATTCCATAGAAACCCAACTGGTGGTTGGGCTTGTAAGGTCTTGTAAACGCCCTGATTTTGTACCCAAAAAGCAGAATTGTTCTTTAATCTTCCCTTTCTATTACAATGACTTCAATACTTCAGTGAGATCTTTGGGTTCCTTCCAAACTTACTTAGGTAAAAGCTAAGCCATAACCATCAGTTTTTGCATCACAAGAAAGTATAACTAGGGACGCTAATGAGCAATATGCCTTCAAACACTGATGTCAGGGCTGCCGGGGAAGAGCCCCTTCCCAACCCATGGCCACCAAGTAGATTTCTATTTTAAGTAGTTGTTCTTGCTAAGTATGTGCTAAGTTTAGTTCCTTCTATGCGTCTGAAGTGCTTTCAAAGCTTTCTAAATTTAATCACCCTCAGAACTAATAGTACCTGAAATGTATTGCTAGTACTATTTCCAACTGGATTCTATATTGTTGTTGTTTATTCATTTTCAATTGTGTCCAACTCTTTGTGGCTCCATTTGGGGTTTTCTTGGCAAAGATACTGGAGTGGTTTGCCATTTCCTTCTTCATCTAATTTACAGATGAGGAAATTGAGGCAAACAGTGTTAAGTAACTTGTTCAGAGTCACATAGTTAGTGTTTGAGGTCAGATTTGAACTCAGGTCTTCCTCATTCCAGGCAGGCACTCTATCCAACGTGCCACCTAACTCCCAACTGGATTCTATAGTCATCTCTAACTTCATATATCCAAAATGAAATTCATTTCCTTCCAAACTTTACCTTCTTCTGAACATCTTCATTTCAGTTAAAGACAGCACCATCCTTCCAATTACTCAGGTTTGAAATCTGACAATCAATCTTGACTTTGCCCCCTCTCACTGCTCATATCAATCAGTCAATCAAGAATTATTTCCTGCTATATGCTAGGCACTGTGCTACCTGATGTATATGTATGTATGTATGTACACACACACACATAATCAAATTTCAAGTCTTGTATATTCTACCCCCACAATCTACCTCAAGTATATCTCTTACTCTCCAATCACTGCAATTACAACCCTAGTTAAGGATCCCATTACTTCTCACCTAGACTATTATAATAACTTTCCAGTTGGTATGTTTGTATCCAGTAAGAATTCTGCTGTTAGATCTGAGGTCACCAAACTTTTTTGATCATGTATCCCTATCAGTTAAAAAAATAAGCATATACCCTTTATGCATGCATATTTGCTTATTTACAAATGAGGTATATGGATTAGTGTACTCATAATTATATATTTATATTTAAGATATTTATCTTAATAGTAATGTATTACTATTAGTTTTAATTGTAGTAATATATTGATGTAAGATATATACTGTATTGATATTAAATATTAATATTTATGTGCTATGCTATATATTCATATATTATAAGGCTTACAGGAAATAGGTATTTTTGAAAGATGGGATAAATATAAAATCATTCAATCAATGAATGTTTATTAAGCACTACCAGGCACTGTATAAAGTGCTGGTTATTTTATCTTAGAGTAAATAGGGAACCACTGGAGTTTATTGAATAGTGGAATAATATGGTCAAACCTATACTTTAATAAAGCACTTTAGCAGCTTTATGGAAGATGACAAGAGGCAATATGAGCAGAGAAGAGGGGACAGATGTGCACAAGGTAGAGGTAAAATGATAAGATTTGTTAACTGATTGAATATGAACAGTAAGGAGTAAAAGATGATATTGAGGTTATAAACCTGGGCCTAGGAGGATGGTAAGTCTTGAAGAGGTGTGAGTTTGAGGAAAAAGTTAATGTAATGAGGTTTACAATGCAGATAATAACCTGAGGCAACAAGGTGGCACAGTCAGAAGATCTGTGTTTAAAACCAGCCTTAGTCACTTAATAACTGTCTGGTGCTAGGCAAGTCACAACTTCTGTCTGCTTCAATTTTCTCATTGGTAAATTGGGAATAATAACAGCACTTACATCCCAGGGTTGTTGTGAGGATCAAATAAGATAACATTTATAAAGCACATAGGGCCTGACATATTGTAGGAATTTACTTAATAAATGCTTATTATCTTCCCTTCTCCTGCCCATCCTGTGGAAATACCTCTATCTTACTCAAAATAAAAAGGGAAAGATGGGGCTTTTATTCACCAGCCACTGCCCTGGAACACAGATTCTGTCCTCCACAGGGTGCCTACTGAAGCCTTCAAATGACTTAGAGCATACCTGCACAATTAGCAATAGGTAGGAGCCAAAATTAAAATAGGCTAAACTTCTTCAGTCTGCAGATAGGTTTTTAGTGGCTCACTTTCCAAGTAAAGGTATAATTAATGATTAAACTATTTTGCATATAAACCATATAAAAAAGGGAAATTTCAATTAATATCAACTAATTACACTTACTACTTAAGATTTTTATTAATCATGAAATCAATCCTCTCAGACTACAGACTGACAATGGTTGGTTGCCGCCGAGGGTCATGTGACAAATGGGAGAGAGTGCGCAGTGGCAACCCACCTGCCAATCACATGATGGGCATAATAGCAACTAGTGGAAGGCAGGTTAAGTAGGGCAAGGACAAAGCACTTGTTACATCTTTACTTTTACACCCTCTACATTTTTCACGGGCTGCCTGAAATCCTTTGGCAGTCCACAAATAGCCTGTGGGCCGTATGTTGTGCAGGCCTAATTTAGAGGATAAATGGTTATGTTAAGGAATAGTCGATTTCAATGCAGATGTGGTTAACTAGGTAGTGGTTAGGTCATAAGTGCTCAGAGGGGGAGTGCACTTGGAGGGGGAGGTGGGATAATAAGGATAGGCATGATGCATTTTAGATGTCTCACAATTGCCTGTTGTGGGGAGGGTTGGATTCAATTCATCTTCCCAACCTCTGATTGGTTGCTCATATACTTTTTGGGGTCAGGCTATGATTTTTGTTTATATTTTGTCAGTATTTTTCTATACACTTTTTAACCCCAATAAAATTTAAGCTCTTTGAAGGCAAGTATAGTTTATTTTTTCTTTTGTCTTTGTAATTCCAAAGTATGGCATAGTGCCTGATATGTGGTAGGCACATAATAAATGCTTATTGAATAAATAAGCCCTGGTTACAGCTCTGGGTAGAAGGCTTAGTCACAAGGGGGTACCCATGTAAAGATTTATTTTAAATAATCACTGGTTCAAATAATTCACTGGTCACAAACTGACACAGTATAGGAAAAAATTGAAATTTTTTCCATCAAAAATAATTTAGATACCCTGTTCAATTAAATGCTTTCTCCATAGTATTATATTTTAACCAGTTTCAACAATCAATTGCAAATAATGCTTTTGCTAAAATTTATAATTTTTCAATTTTCTTTCCCTCAGAAATATTCTCTTTCTTGCCTACATGCCAAAATTGGGGTGAAGAGGGTGTGGACAGGAAGGAAATATGGATGGATGAATGAATAGGTGAATGAATGAAATAAAAAGAAATGAATGAAAAATGAATACAAATTCAGTAAGTGCTTATTAGAAGCAAAGCACAGTGGTAAAAGCTGCAGATACAAATAAAAAGCAAAAACAGTCTCTGCTCACAGAAAGCTTATATTTTGAAAGAGGAACACAACACATATAGGGGACTGGTGGATGAGGGGAGACTTTTTTTGTCCATAGAGTTACCAGGATGGTGAGTGGGGCCATAGGTCTATCACTTGACACATCCCTTCTAGGAACAATGAAAATTGATTTCATCATGGTACCAGAAATAGAGAGTAAAGGAATGGGGAAGGAAGGTATGTATGTGGCATCAGAGCAGCTGGTGAGAAGATGGACAAGAGGTAGGTCATGAAGTACAACATAGCTGTTCTCTGTCTGAAAGAATGGACCAGGTAAGGCACTCCCTATTCAGCATAGCAAGGCCCCATAATAGACATTCTTGAGATGAAGAAGGTAGAAACAAATTTTCAGGGAAAGTGATACAATTAAAATAGTCCTGTGGTTTATCACATTTCTTGAACCGGGTTTGTGTGACTCAAATTTGATGTTGAAATTTAAACGAGGTCATTCTCCCCATGCCAACTTAGAGAGTTGCAAAACTATATGTTGAAATACCAACATCTTTTTACTCCCGCCCCATTCCACTGGAAACAAAGCATGATCAATCTGACTGGCTAGTTTTCCATACTGATTTTTCTAGTTATATAATTCACCCAGAGAACTGAAGCTACAATAGCTTTAGAAATATCGCATATCTTATTCAAGAAATTTTAATTCAAGATACTTCATGCCCTGCATAATAGGATCACAAGATCATAACTATATTAAAGAAACTTTGAGCCTGTCAATTAGATATTTTCATGGAATGTATTACTCTTTCAGGCTAGCAAGTTCCTCACCTAAATCCTTGTTTCTTTTAATATCCTTTTGCAAGCAAAGAAATACAGATAGTACTTCATATTTTGTGTTCAGAAAATCATTCCTGGAATATATCTCTGTTGGGGAGGGGCTTGTATGAAGGAAGTGAAGGCAGCACTACAAGCTTGCATTATATTCCCATATGTATTATATTTGACAAAGAATGAGTCATTCTCTTTCTGGTAGAGGTTAAGTGAAAATGACTCTTTTAGTCTTATGATTATGTAGTTTTTGTTATTAGAATCAAATAGTAGAGTTCAGCTTCATATTTCTACATTTTCAATATTAATTTTGCTTATTTTTGTTGTTCAGTTGTTTCAGTTGTGTCTGACTCTTCACGACCCCTTTTGGGGTTTTCTTGGCTGAGCTTTTGGAGTGGCCATTTCCTTCTCCAGATCATTTTATAGATGAAGAAACTGAGGCAAATAGGGTTAAGTAAGTTGCCCAGGGTCACACAACTAGTAAGTGTCTGAGACCAGATTTGAACTCAGGAAGATGAGTCTTCCTGACTCCAGGCCTGGCACTTTACCCATTGCACCGCCTAATTGCCTTCGATTTTGCCTATGATGAACTCCATAAAACATTTTGCAATATGCATGTCTACCTGTTTTGATTCTTGTTAACTGCTACAATTTTTTACCTTGACAATTTCTTTGCCATTTTATATTGAAAGACTCATGAGAATATTCACTCTTGAGTATAATAAAACTTTCCAACTTTATTCAAAGAGAGGGTTATAGATTTAGAGCTAGAAAGGGACCATAAAGTTCATCTAGTCCAAACCCCCCTCAGGGAAAAGAAATCCCTGAGAAGTGATTAGGACTGCAGATCCAAAGCTGGAAAGACCTTAGAGGACATCCTCATCCTACAGATAAAGAAAATGAATATTAGAGAAAGGAAGTGACTGATAACAGGTCTTCCTATTACATAGCCAGTGTATCCCAATTATGTCACAGGCACTTCCATGGAGCTATCCAGGGTACTGGACTCCTTCAATCTAAAACAAGGGTGGGGAACTTCAACCTCGAAGCCACATATGGCCTTCTAGATTCTCAAGTGTGGCCCTTTGACTGAATCCATACTTCACAGAACAAATCCTCTTAATAAAAGGATTTAGACTCTAAGATCTTTCTAATTAGACCCAAGCCCTGCTCCTCTGGGTCTGACCAATTATTTCCAAGTGCAAGAGCCTTGAACTTCTTGACTTGGACTACCCCAAGTGCTAGTCTCCTATACAATTTGAACTAGCTGACCTATTCCTACTACCTAATTCAGTCATATGGTCAGTTGGAAAATGATTAGAAACTGGTTCTCCAAGTTTAAAAAAATGCATGTAGGAGACATTTTAAAATTTAATATGCATCATTACATGTTTTCTCTATCATTTTCTTAAACCTAAACAACAAAAAACAGTAAATCAAACCTTGATTTACAGATTCTACCAATTTCTGAGATACACATGCTTACCCTAAAAAATTAATAATTGATCCTTGTGGGCCAGTTGGAGCTGGTTCCAGCATACTTTTGCATATAGTAGACTAGCAATCTAGTTCTTTCATCTTGCTCTAAACAGATATGGATGACTAGTAAGAATTTTAAAGTATGATAAAATGGGAGAATGTGATAGTTTGATATAATTTTACAGTTGAACTATGTTTAATTAGTTGTTGCTAATCTTATTAGAATTACAGGTTCATAGATTCAAAGCTGGAAGGGACCCTATGTAGGTACTCTCCTCAACTATGCTTCGTAGAATCTGTAGCTATATTTGAAGTTCAACTCAAGTACCACATAGTATAGGAAGCCTAGCCTGATTTCCCCCAGTTGCTAGTGCCTAGCCATGGAAATGGCTCTACATACATACATACACAAATACATATACACACACTATATATATATATATATATATAATATATAATTTAATTTTTTATGTACATGGTGCCCTTCTCCCCATACAATGTAAACTCTTTAAAGGAATGGACTTTTTTGTCTATGTATTCCCAGTGCCAGGCACATGGTTAACAATATTCTTAAATAAAATTGAATCTAATCTGTCTCATTTTACAGATGAGGAAACTGAGCCTCAGAAAGATTTTGACTTGCTTAAAGTTGAGAAGACACAACTTGGATTGAACTCAGTATTCCAAATGCAGTGCTTTTTGTTCCTTTAACAATTGTATTTAGAAACTCTCTTCCCCCCAACATTACTCTCCCATTCTATTGATTTCTCCCTACCCCACAGAAATCTCTTTCTTAACAAATCACTATAGTCTAGCAAAAATAGATAAACAAAAAGAAAGGTTTCATTCAAAAGATGCTAAATGAGCTGCATTAAAATGTAGCAAAAGATAGACTTTGTGAGGTGGAATTGAGTAGAGAGTTTCACTGCAAAGTTGAGTAGAGAGTGATGGTCACTGCAAAGACATTGGCATGGGAAATGGAATATCACATGTGAGGGACGGAGAGGAAGCCAGTAAGTTTGTAACAGAGAGTGTAGAAGGAGAGAGTAATGTCCAACGAGGCTGGAAAGTTAGGTTGTGAAGAGCTTTAAAAACTAAACAGAGAAATTTATATTTATTCTTAAGAGACAATAGAAAGTCACTAGAGTTGATTGAGCAGGGAAGTCATAATCAGATTTGTGCTTAAGAAAAACTACCATGGCAGCACTAGGTAGGATGAACTGAAGTGGTAAGAAATTTGAGACAAAGAGATCAGTTAAGAGGTCATTACAATAATCTAGGTGAAGAATGATGGCAACCTGATATAAGGCAGTAACTATGTGAGTGGAGAGGCAAGATTAGATTGGAGTGATATTTTGAATGTAGAAATGGCAATACAAATAAAAATGAACACAATGTAGTTTTGGGAGGGAGGGGAAGGATGAAGGGAATATGTATGTATATAGGGCCTTCAATGTGCCAGGAATTATATTAAGCACAGTTGGGAGGAATCAGGAAGGGCTTCATTACTAGGTGGTACTTGAGCTAAAACTTGAAGGAAAAGATGAATTTCAATAGGTGGGAGGGAGAAGAAGGGTACATTCCAGGCATGGGGAAAGCCAGTGCAAAGGCACAGAAATGTGCAATATCTGTGGAATAGTGCCAATATAGCTGTTGCAGAGTGAGGGGTGCTGAGTAATATGTAAGAAAAGAAGATTAGAAAGGTAGGAAGGGATTAGATTCCAAGGAGATTTAAATGTCAAAAAGAGAAGTTTATATTTGATCCTAGAGGCAATAGGAACCACTGTAATTTATTGAGCAAGAGGGTTATGTGATTAGACATGTACCTTAGGAAAAATCACTTTGGCAACTGTGTGGAGAATGGATTGGAGTGGGGTGAGACTTGAGGCAGAAAGATAAAATAGGAGGATATTGAAATAGTGTGGGCAAAAGGAATGAGGGATTGAACTATGGTCTCCATATGAGTGAGAAAGAGGTGATGTAGATGAAAGATGTTCTGGAGACAGAAATGACAAAATTTGTCAGCCGAATGATATATGGGATAAGAGAGAGAAGAGGTAAGGAATTGTGAGTCACATCAAGTTTGCAAACCTGGTGCCAGGAAGGCCAATAGTATCTTTGACAGTGATAAAGAAGCTCAGAAGAGGAGTGGGTTTGGAGGAAAGTATAATGAGTTTTGTTTTGGACATGTTGAGCTTGAGATGCCTATGGATGAGTTAGTCCAATAAGCAGTTGGGTATGTAGTACTGAGCTCAGGAGAGAGACAAGGATTATATATATAGATCTGGGAGTCATCTGCATGCATATGGTAATTGAATCCATAAAAACTGCTGCAGCTGGAAAGAAAGAATACAAAGAGAAAAGAAACAAGGGCCCTAAGGTAGGAAAAGAGAATGGTCAAGGATGAGGATGATGGGAAGAATACGGAATGATATATAATGGACATCATTGTACACTGATAGTGATATACTGAATAATACTATGTTTTATAATTGAAACTGCTCCCTTCTATCTTCTGCTAATAGCATATAATGTACTCAGCAGAAAAGGCAGATAGTGCAAGCTCATTGAGAGAGGTTGATATCTTATGACCCTTTGTATTCCCAGATCCTTCCATGGTGCCCAGTGCCTAGTAGATAGCAATAAATGGATTTGTTGTTTTTGTGTTGGTGCTTATGATGATCATCACCATTATCAAAATGTCTCCCTGAGATAGCATGGAATCACCTTATCCTCTTAAAAATGGAAAGCCATTCATGAATAATCTCTGTTTATATTACAAACAGATGAGATAATCTTTGTTTAATTTATGGTTTCTTATGAGCACTGTTTCTTAGTTGCCATTTACAAATGATATGTTGGGATATAATGAATGTGTCTGATCTTCACAAATCTTGTATTTCACAGTAAGACACTAAAATCTGTATGGATAAAGGAAGTATTTAAGAAAAAAGAAGATATAAAGAACAGTAGAAAATGTAAAATAGATAATTTTGATTACATAAAATTAAAAAGTTTTTGCACAAATAAAACCAATGCAACCAAAATTATAAGGAAAGCAGAAAACTGGGGAGAAATTTTGCAACAAGTATCCCACATAAAGGCTTCATTTCTCAAATATATAGAGAATTGAGTTAAATTTATAAAAAAAATCATTCCTCAGTTGATAAATGGTCAAAGGATATGAATAGGCAGTTTTCAGACAAATGAAAGCTATCTGTAATCATATGAAATAATGCTCTAAATCACTACTGATTAGAGAAATGCAAATTAAAACAACTTTGAGGTACCATCTCACACCTATCAGAATGGCTAATATGACAAGAAAGGAAAATGTTGGAGAGGATGTGGGAAAAATGGGACACCAATGCACCATTGGTGAAGTTGTGAACTGATCCAACCATTTTGGAGAGCAATTTGGAACTATGCCCAAAGGGCTATAAAACTGTGTACCATTTGATCCAGCAATATCACTGCTAGGTCTATATTCCAAAAACATTCCTAAAAAGGGAAAAGGACCTATTTGTGCAAAAATATCTTTAAAAGCTCTTTTTGTGGTAGCTAGGAATTGCAAATCAAAGGGATGCCCATCAATTGGGGAATGCTTGAAAAAGTTGTTGTATATTATTGTAATGGAATATTATTGTGCAATAAGAAATGACAAGCAGGATAATTTCAGAAAAACCTGGAAAGACTTACATGAACTGATACATAGTGAAGTGAACAGAACCAGTAGAATATTGTACACAGTAACGACGATATTGTTCAAAGAAGAACTATGAATGACTTAGCTATTCTCAGCAATACAATCCAAGACAATCCCAAAGGACAATGATGAAGCATACCATCTTCCTCCAGAGAAAGAACTGATATTGATTGAATACATACTGAAGCAAGCTATTTTTTACTTTCTTTCATTTTTTCTTTTATTTGAGTCTTCTTATACAAAATGACTAATATGGAAATGTTTTACATAATTACACATGTTTAACCTATATCTGATTGATTAGCTGTTCAAGGAGGGGGAAGGGAATGAAGGGAGGGAATAGAATTTGAAACTCAAAATTTTAAATGTAAATGTTAAAAAAAATAAAGTTCATTAGAAATAACCATAACAATAATAACAACAACAAAAATTAAGATCTGTCAAACATCCATAAGCTAATATCTCTGATCAATATGTTGTTTAAAGGGTAAATCTAAAGACAATACATTTATTCATTGTTCTTCCTTGCTATGGGCAAACAATAATATTTGCACCTTAGGGTTTCAAAGCACATATAAAATTGAATACAATATTTGAACAAAACTGCTTTCCCTTAAATATTTAAATAAATATTGATGGCATGTACTATTTTTATGCCATATGAAAGCCACATTTTCACTGGGAAAGGAAATCTGATAATTGAATTAATTATTTAAATATTTTGGCTTAAAGCTTTATCCAGATAGCCCTAAATTTATTTTATTCCAATTGTGCATATGTAGCTCTTGAAAAATTTTGTAAATAGTATAGCTAAAGACCAAGCTGGGACTAATGTACATAAAAGGAAAATATCTACAGTAATAGGGAAATAGTAAATAATAGCCCTGTTTATAGTTTTATTGTGAAGAATAATCATTATTTAGCTTAAGAACCTTTGCCTTCCTGGGAACTTTCATTCTGTGAAAATATTGACTGAAGGTGGACCCTGCTTAAATAATACATAATTCCTACATCCTTATGAAATTAAAAAAAGGAGACATCACTGTGAGGAAATAATGATAGTAATAAAGTTAGGAGACTTCAGTTTAGGTTAACATTGTTAGGTGGCAATTAATAAACATGATCTTAATCAATGAATTTACTAATATTTTCTCCATTTACAATTTCTATCCAAATCAAGCTTTAACATACACAAGAGAGTAAAAATTCTCCAAGACACATATACAGTATCTCATCAGTAGAGTGTTTAGAAAGCTTTTCATAATCCTTTTTCTTCCATCAGAAGAAATAGCATTAACGCTGTCAATTTGAAAGAGTACACCATGAGTTTTTTCAGTATAGGAATATGCATTGGCCATGTGTATAAAGGAAATTTTTACCATAAACTTTTCAGATAAGCATTTTCTGTAGCTCCCTGTTGCCCTTATATAAAACATTAAATGTAAAAAATAAGGTAAAAGACAAAGATAAGCTATCAGTGTAAGGAAAAAAAAAACAGTAACAACAAAACTTTCAAATAATTGGAGATATCCCAAGCGGAATGGGCTACCTTGAAAGGTTTCTCCCTTACTAGAGATCTTTAAATTAAGGCTGGATGGCCACTTGCGAAATTATCACAGAAAGTATTATTTTTCAAGTGTTGGTTGGACTGGTTCTTGTTCTTTGTTCTTGATGAGGACCAAAATGACACCATTATATTGGAGTCAGAGTAGGTATGTCTGATTGAAGCTGATTAGACCAATACAAATTCCAAACTTTCTACCCCAGGTCAATATGAACATGTGGAGTGGAGGTATCTCTAAATTTGTGCATCATTTGCATGGGTTTGACTCGATGGTCTCTGAGGACCCTTCCAATTTTGAAATTCTATGTAATTTTGCAATTATAAAATATAATTATCCTTTCTTGGTCTTTATTTCCTTTGATTTCTCTGCAGCATTTGACACTATTGAAGATAACTTCTTTCTGACTATTTTAATTATCTTTAATTGCCTTTATCTTCTGGGTCACTTCACTTGACTTTGGCTGCTTCTTCTCCATCTACTTTGCTCCATCTTCTTCATTAGCTCCTGCATCTCCTTTGATTCCAGCTTAAAGCACTGGTTTCTTAAGTCCTCTGTTATTTTGTCTATGAACTCTTTCTTTAATGATTTAGTCACTCTTATGGCTTCAACTATTACCTCTGTGCAGATAATTCTCATATATGCCTTCAACCCTGACTTCTTCTTTTAAGCCTTGACTCACATTTTCAGTGCTTACTGGATAACTCCAAAGATTTCCCATGGCACCTTAAATGGCAGTATAATGCAGAAGTGTTAGAAATTGTTGTGGTGGAGAAGAATTAGACTGAATCAGGAGAGATTTCTGTTAGGATTCTGCCTCTGGCATTACCAGTTGGGTGATCCTTGGCAAGTCAATTAACCTTGTTTTCCTCATTTCTAGCATAGGGATAATAAAAACTGTAGAAGTTATGTCACAAAATTTGTGAGAATTAATGGAAATAATATATGTAAAAACACTTTTGAAACCTCCAAGTGCTATATAAATGTCGGTTATTAGAATGTCCAAAACTGAACTTATAATGTTCTTCCCACATCTGTTCCTTCCTGGTTTCTATTAATTGCATCACAATTTGATGGGTCCCTCATGCTCCTAAGAGTCATCAGAATTAATAAAGAACAAGTTATCCTTCTAATTCTTTGAAAATTATTTGCACAGCTAGAACTAGAGATGGATAAGATAACTAGGTAGTACAGTGAATAGAGCCCTGGACCTGGAGTCAAGAAGACCTAAGTTCAAATCCAGCCTCAGATACTTAATAGCTGTGTGATGCTGGCAAAGTCACTTGACCTGTGTCTACCCCAGCTTCTATATCTGTAAATTGGGAATACTAATAACACCTACTTCCCAGTATTGTTGTGGGGATAAAAAAAATAATATTTGTAAAGCACTTTGTAAAGTGCTCAAATTACTATGTAAATGTGATGATGATGATGATGAAGATGATGATGATGATGATGATGATGATGGGTGACTGCCAAGGACTCAACAAACAGAAGGTCCTGTTGAAGAATGCTTTTCAATATTCCTTTTAATAAATATTAATTTTAATACCAGAAAATTCCCCTCTCCAAGTAAATATTTATTTTGTGATTTATTGGTCTAGTTTCCAGTGTCCTAGTTGAGATTAAAGATCTCTAGTGGATAATAAAAACAAAAAAGTGGAACCATTTTCAAATATAGATGAGTCAAAACCCCAAACTTTGCCTAGGCTGAACAAATGTCCTATCCAGGCTTTATATCTCTGTCTACTTCCCCTAACTTAAAATCAGTGGCCAAGTTCTGCCCATTTTACCTTTGTAATATTTCTCCTGTCTATCCCCTGCTTTCTTTTTTTTTTAATTCCTACTGCTACCACCTTAATGAAGACCTTCATTTCCTCTGTCTTGGGTCATTTATAATAGCCTCCCATTTTCTCTTTCTCAAGTCTTTCCAATTCCACTCTTTCCTTTCAAATAAACTCTATTCACAGTTGTAAACACATCATTCCATATACAAAGCTGTGTTCACATTTCTTTGCCCAATATCCTCTAGCACCATTTGTATAAAATCATAGAATCATAGATGTAGGGCTAGAGAGGGTTTTAGAGGTCAGCTAGATGCTTCTGGAAGAGTGTGCCACAACACATTAATTTGCCATGAATTTCCCTAAAGGTGCCATGAATTGTATGGAGTTTACACTAGAAAATACATGTTAGAATATCCCAACACTAGAGTAGTATGTCATGATTCTTCAAGAAAAAAAATACTACTGTGCCAAGGGCAGAAAAAAGATTGATAAACAGTGCAATAGCCTAAATTCCTAAGCTTGATATTGAAAAGCTTCCACAATTGGTATACATATCTTATCTCTAGTTCTAGGTAGGTTTTTTGGGGAAGGGTGGGAGATGTCTATTATTTATCCAGGCCTGATAAACATTAAATGAGTTTTGTTAAATGTTGACTGAATGAAAAACTCCCACTCCAGGTTTTTAAGAAAAACAAAAACCTTAATCCAGGGCTAAAGTTAAAGCTAACTTTTTTTTAAAATAAGTACTAAATTGGTAAAGAACAAGTTGTCTTTCTAATTCTTTGAAAAATATGTAAAAAAAATAGGAGTGGGAAATTTAGAGTGAAGACTGGACATTCCTTATTTAAAGCAGGTGTTCTACCTTGGAGGAAATAAAAAGATCACTTAAATTACTATAATGGGGTGCAATGTAAGGAAGTGGTAATTCACTCCATGGAACCCTAATGATCAGAAGGACTTAGTGCAGGGTTCAAAATTGCCTACTTGTTTCAATTGACTTATTGCAGTTCTCAGGTCAGTGATTTTGTCTGTGTGAATGATTTGGGTTCCAGGTTTTTTTGAACATTTGTCCCTTACAGAGAGGAAGAACAATAGGAATACAATTAAGACATTGGCAATATGTTCCTAATAGATAAAGACGAACCCATAGAAATCGTCTACAAATGTTCGTTATCAATCAATAGAAACAAAAGGATGAAACTTGTTAGGTTAATGATTCTTGTGACCAGATCAATTGGTGCATGAGTCTTTTTTAGAGAACTCCTCCTCCTTCCCTATCAATCCCAGCATTAAAAAGTGGCTCAAGATTCAGTGATGTCAATTTTTTGCCAGCCTGGCAGTTTCCTCACTATTTCCTGTGAAAACAAACCATAGGATAGATAACTTCCTCGTTGGGCACACCTTTTCTCCTCTCTTCATATATATGTGTGTGCATATATAAAAATGGAGTATGTATTTCTATGTGTCTACATATATGCAATGTAGATCCACACATATGTGCTGTATCATACATTAACCCTGTATGCAGATACATACACACTTGCTATTCATATAACTATAATATACATACATATGGACAGCATACATGTATACATGTGGATATACACATACACATACATGCGTATGTTTGTTCTATACATGTGTTTGGGAGGAGCACTGGAGGGAAGCAGGTGCATTTTGTACTAGATACTGAGATTAAAGCAGGCAGTATTCAGAAGCTCTTAATGGGGCTAGAACAACAACAACAAAAAAAAACTGGAAAAAGGTCAAAAAGAGGGTAAGCTATTAGCTGCCACCCTCCCTCCCCTCCCCAAGGGAGTATACAAAGCTGTTTAAGAAAAGAATATCTGCCCTGTTTACTCAAACAAACTTCATAGGTCTTTTTAGGTCTGATATTTATTTCCCTACTTAAATTTGCTTTTCTCAATCTGTTTTGACTGTTTGTTGATCTTACCTAGGACAGATAGGGGAGGCTTAGGGAAGGTAGGTGTTATATCATCCTTTCCTCTATCACCACACGCTCTGTCACAGGTTTTTACTGCTTCCATTTCCACAAGGCATAAGAATCTATTCACATCTTCTGGAATTTTTTTTTTCCCATGCTTTAACCAAATCCCCAAGAAGCAACTATTACATGCACTGCAAGCATTTGCTCTTCAGCAAACCTCCGGAACAAAACCTTCTTTTAAAAGCTAATGAATATAAATACCATCTTTATCATTTAATTGGATGGGGTATCTTCAGAGAAGTTTCTAAAAGCCAGCAAGAATCACATGAAAAATCTAAAAACCATTTTGCTGATTTATTCTTTAATTCACTCCAGTGACTATATTTAAACAGGGAAGAGTTTTCCATTCCCAAATGCACACTAGAATTGATCAAATGTGGGAATTAATTGATAATATCACAGGACTACCACAGTCAAACTAAATTCTTTTAAAGAGTTTAAAAGCCTCACCATAAAATTAGATTATCTCAGTGCAACAGTAAGCTTTTTCTTTGCCTTATATCTCGTTCCCTTGACCAGTATGTGGCGCTGTCTCCTGTAAAAAACTTCCTCCTAAATTTTCAGAAGCTTGTCTCCAAATCTGTGGTGGTATTTAAATAGCCTAATGTATAAGTCAGTCGTTTTAAAATATCAATAAAATAAAATAAAATCAGCATTTTGTTCCTTTGTCAAGACACATTTAAATTACTTTAATAGTATTGTTTGCTATAAGATGTCATTTTATGTTAACTAAAAATAAGAAGACAGAAAATTAGATCATTCAATTGGAACTATGCAGTAAAGACTAAAAAAGAGTGACCTGTTTCCATACAGTTCAAACCAAATTTTAGGTGGCAAGAGGGACAAAAAGTAAAAAAAATGAGGGCTCTAACAATTGAATGAAATCCCATAAAAGGTTTATGTGTCTTTTTTCGATTTAGGTGTCATGTTGCTTTTCAGTGTGTTAGTAGTTTAATATACATTTAGGTTGATTCATGCCCTCAAAACACATATTTGTATGCAACTACATAATATTTTAGTCACTAATAGGGCTTAAAATATAGATGTTAATTCTTCATATTTTAATTGCTTGTTAACACTTGCATATTTACTAAAAAACATTTTTCATACCTATGAGATTATGTTATTATATACAGATTACCCTGGAAATTTATGATTATTTACTGTAGTTTTCTTTCTTTCTTTTTGAATTAGGGTTTGAGAGGTTTCTGCATTTCTTAATCTCCTTGTCAGGTTAAATGTCCTAGTGAGTTCAGTTTTACTAGCACTGAACAGCAAGTCTTTTGTATGTTCATAAACATGGGCCTCACTTGCTGTATCCAGCAGTTGTTATGCTGAGACACTGAAGTCAACAGAAGTTACACATAGAAATACTAGAAGGTTAAGCATGAAAAAAAAATTCATATTTGAAACTGATGAAGTTTGTAAGAAAGACCTTTTTAAAATCTTTACAAATTTTCAAAATATTGTGGTAAGAAATGAAACATTGGAAATTGCTTAGGCTAGGCTAGGGGATAGATTTTCATGCACAACAGTAACTGAGTAAGTTTGATAGCACAGCACCTTACATAGAGTGAATACTCAATAAGTATTTGTTGAATATTCAAATGAATAGAAGAATTAATGAATGATGAGGGTGTGGTGGTAGTGGACAGGGAGCTTAAATTTAAAGATACATTTGAGATAATTTCAAGAATTAATGTTTGATAGAACCGGGGAAATAGTTGAAAAGAGTAAGTTAATTTGGCCAACAAAAATTTATATTATGTTATTTCTCTATTTTAGTATTCTGATTACCTGGCAAAATGAAACACAGACACTTCTACTGAGCGATTTTGAGCAAAACCCCAGGAAAAATATGTGAGTAATAGTAAAATTCCTTCCAGATAGCTCAAAGTGCTAATGGATTTTTAAAATCTCATTTAAGTATAAGAGAAGTAGCATGGTATAGTAGATAGAAAGCCAGTCTCAGAACCAAGAACACCTGGGATCAAGTCCTACCACTTGACTGAAACCTATTGGCTATGTGACTCTGGGCCGGTGATAGCCTCTCAGTGCTTGATGTAATTAAGTCTAACACTATAAATTGCAGAGAATTCCCTATGCCAAAGAAATCATTCTAACCCTACCACTATTTAAGAACAGAATGTACCTGTGTCTAGTTCAACTCTTCCTTAACCTAGTTAACCAGCACTAAAAAATGGAGAAGCACTGTACATTTTTGTCAGAGTTTCTTTTTGTTTTGATGGGTGCATTAAATAAAGCATATTAAAATTATTGTAACTAATTACATAGTGAGCTTAGTAAAAGAAGGCATTAAATAGATACAAAAATGTTGCAACTATTAACATCGCATGTTCTGTCTCTGTGTATACATGTATCCTGTATGTACATATATGTATACAGTATGTGCCCATATACGGCATACATTAAGATGATTTGGGGGAAACCTTGTACATACACTTATAAATACAAATACACACATACATACATGTGTGCCATATATATGACATGTATAAATTTACAATGATTAAATGAGTAGTTACTCATGATTGGGCACTGTAAAAAAATAACTATTTGTATGATGCTGGCTCATGAAAACCCTGTGAAGTTGGTGGTAGAAAAAAATAGGCTATATTTCTACTCTAAGTAATCTTGTAGAATCTACAAACTGGATACATTTTCATATTTGTTACATATTTAAAAGACCCCCAACAACATATTTCCAATTTTACATTCCTTTCAAGGGCTCGATTTCTTCCTAGGTCAGGCTTCCTAGTAATTTTACTCTGTGTTGTATGAATACAGGTCACCCCTGAGCTTAATAAAGGGTTACATATCTAAAATGAAAGCTCTTGGAAAGGAAACACAGATCTAGATTTATATACATATGTATATACATGTATATGTGCATGTATATATATAGAGAAAGTTTATATGTGTGTATGTATGTTTCTGCATATATGTACATCCAGGTATACAGTGCATATATGTATATCTGAGCATATAGGCACACATGTGTATACTTGTGTATATATTTAAATAACTACATACACCTATACATACATGCATATAGATACATACATGCATATATACACATACAATTTGTGTGTGTATATCTATATCTATATCTATATCTATATCTATCTATCTATCTATCTATCTATCTATCTATCTATCTATCTATCTAT
>NW_020954592.1:1615852-1675121 GCF_900497805.2 Vombatus ursinus | reverse complement strand
TATCTATCTATCTATCTATCTATCTATCTATCTATCTATCTATCTATTTATCTATATATATACACGTTGAGACCATGAAAGATTCTTCCCCTAGTCATGGATCTTGATGACCACTGTACTGTCTGGGAAACATTTCATCATAAACTTCCTAAATAATCAGCTTCTTTATGTCACTCAGAGTTTATATGACAGATTTGGGGAGATGACATGGCCTATATTCAGAATAATAAAGTTTATTTTTCCCCTGAATGTTAAAAAGAGCGGTGAAATCTGAGTGGTACCTGAAATGTCTAGTTGTGAAATCACTGGAACTTGCAGTTGAGAGTGTAGGAGCGTAATGGGCTTGGATTTCATTTGGTCCTCTGTCTCTGCTCAACCAAGTACTGATTGCCACTGTCTGAAACATATTTATTCCTATTTTGACCAAGGAAGGAAGATTGGGGAAAAAATGTCAAACTGTAAATCGTATTTTAAAGAAATTTCTCATTCTGAGGAAGACAAAGAAACTAAATGAATTTTTGGGTGTGAGAAAATCCATTTTGGTCTTTGTAATAGGCCAATTTGGCGACATAATCTGATTTTTCAGTGTACCTTTGGAGGAACTCTCTTCCCACTCTGTCATGGGCCCTAATTAGTGGGGAAAGGAGGCTATTCCAAGCTAGATTCACATGTACCAATCAAAGGAAATTATTCCACTCAGATTTCTACACTTGGAAAAATGAATCAATTCCCTTTCCCCAAGAGAAACGTCATCACTATATCCAATGCCCTAAGTGCAAAATTAATGTCTAATCATTCCATATTAGAAATCAACTAAAATTTTTTAAATGCCAATCTGTTTGTCCTTAATACCAACTAGAATGTAAGTTCCTTGAAGGCATGGATCATGTCTTAATCTTTTCTTATATCTCTCATAGTACCTAGCACAATATCTCGTATATAGTTGGTGCTTAATAAGTATTTGTTAAATAAGTGAAAATATATCTACTGAATATCTAATAAAATATCTACTGAAAAATTACATTAGAATGAGCAAAGTTTTGCTCTCTTAATAAAATCTGATTTATTTGTTGGAAAGTGAACATTTTAATATTAGAAAACTTATTGAATGTCTCTATTTATACACATATGTTAATTTTAATGGAATGTTTGATCTTAAGCCACAGAAGACAATTAGATTGAAGTGTCTGCTCTACCTTCAATGGAGTCCAGGATACCTAACTGACTTATTTGTCAAACAAAATGAACACTGGATGCCACCTAATTCTGAAACTATTAAATTTTATGTTGCCTCTGAAATACTAAACAAGATGAGCCAAGAATTTTGGTTACAATTTGGTTTTTGAGTTAAATTTGGTGAAAATTGTTTTCTCTTTGATATCCATACATTAATGTATTACTTTTTATTTACCTATGCCAACAGAAGTCAGTCAACCAGATTAACTTCTACCTTGGAAAAATTTAAGCCACAAAGTTCAAATTAGTGTTTGTGAAGTAGAGTATCTTAGAAGTTTCTTTATCTGCTGTAGCCCTTTTCACTCCACAATTAGTAGCAACAACTTCACCAGTAATATCAAAATAGAGAAATGATAAATTTAGGGTGCAAAATGAGACATTTATATTTTTGTATATGACCAATAAGGCAGGTAGATGGCTTAGTGGATAGAGTGCTGGACCTGAGTTCAAATCCATCTTCAGATGTGTTCTTGTGTGACCTTAGCCAAAGAGGTATTTATTAAGTGCCTACTGTGTGCACCATTCTAAGTGCTTTACAAATATCTCATCTGATCCTCACAACCTTGAGAGGTAGGTGCTATTATTATCCCCATTTTATGGTTGAGGAAGCTGAAACAGGAAGAGGTTAAATGAAACAGCCCAGGTTACACAGTTTCTGAGGCCAAATTTGAACCCAGACATTTCTGATTCTGGTCCCAGTCCTCTATGCATGGCAATATCTAGATGGAAGTCACTTAATCTCTATCTGCCTAGATTCCATCATTTGTAAAATGGGGATAATAATAGCTCCTGAGGCCCAGGGTTGTTGCAAGGATAACTGAGATAATATTTATAAGCATTTTGCAAACCTTAAGGCTCCATGTAAATGCTAGCTATTGTTTTATAGCTATTAATTTGTTTTGCCTGACTATGAATATTTGCTAGAGGGAATTTGTTTCTTTTTTTTTTTTTTCTTTCTGGAGGCTAGGGTAGGAGGGAGAGAAAATAGACTTCTGCTCATTTTTTAAACATTAAAAAACAGAGAAATGGAGGGATGGGTGCTATATATATTGAATGCTACATGCACTTTCAGATGAAGACACTACATTATTAGTTTTACTTAATTGTTTTGCTTTGTTCTAAAAGACCCTTCAGAGAGTGGGGTTAATCTATAGATGTGTGTAATGTCAAAACAAAACATATCAATGCAACTTTAAAAAAATTACAAGGAATATAATTCATATTTCTCAGATCTCTTTTTTGCTGTTTCACGATTTGCCATTTCCTACTGCTGCACAGTTTGCCCATGTGGTAGTGCTAGGGTTTCATGTACACAGTACAAGAGGTATAAATCTTAAATGTTTACTGACTTGACTATCCTTTTTGTTTCACATTTCATTTAAACTACAAATAAAAATAAATCCAATAGGAAAGCACCCTATAATTCATTTTGTAAATCATGGTGAATGGTCTATAATTACTGTGATAAATAAAAGTCAGTACAATTTGCAATATCATGTCCAGTGGAAACACACTGGAGTAGCCTAATATGTTTTATCAAAAGTTCTACTTAGCAGAGACTCATGGTTTCTTTCTTCTTTGGCTTATCATAAAATGGATGTATAAAATGAATTTATTCAAGTATGAACGTGTCAAATATATTTGTTCATGAAAACAATGTGCTATCAAATATGCATAAGCATACACTTTTAAAATAAGGTACAGGGATTCATTCAAATGTTTAGAAGCTTTTACTAAAAGCTCAGAATGCTTGAAATTTTCATAATTTTTTATATATCTCTTAGTGATTCTGTCTCTCTCTGTTACAGTCATGTTTTGTTATGTAAAATTATGCATTAAAGTTACATTACAAATATAGACACAATAAAAACCTATGATTCCATCGAAAGGTGATAACAGTATAACTTTACATCTAAGAGCATACATATTTGAAGTTTGCTTCATGTTCCATGAAAATATTTTAGTAACTAAAAATGACAAGACAATAAAACTTATAGCAAAACATGAGTTCCACAATATTAACAAGATCAATTGACACAAAAAATGTCTATATATTTCTATATAAGCTACTCAACTTTAGACTCTGCTTTTATGCAACACAGTTTTCAACAGAAACAATATCATTATCCAGCTAAATAGAATTTCAATCATAGATTTTGGGGGCTCTAAGAAAAATCATTGAGTTGAATTCATTTCATCGAAGTTTTAACTGGGAGCCCATTTTTTTTCCTAAATGGAGAGTTGTTGGGCCTGGTACCCTGGACTCTTTAGTAAAGTCAAAGCTGTTGATTTTGTAATTCCTTTTACTACACATATAGACAAACACATGTGTGAGTTACTGGAACAATTGATTAACATTGTGTAGATATTTATGTAGGATCACCTACCTGAAGAGACACAACACGTTATAGCTATATTAAGATGCTAATAAGATGCTTAGATATCATGATAATTGAGTTAAAAGTGTACAAAATAAGGTAAACTAATCAAGAGATATGATGTATTCAGACTGAATGAACTAATTGAAAAAGCATCTATCAATCAATCAGCATATGTTTATTTAGTCCTTCCTACATGCCAGGCATTATTATAGACTGGAGAGACAAAGACGCAAATGAAACTGTCTCTGATCTCAAAGAACTCATGTTCTATCTGGATAAATAAGGTATCCATATCTAAGCATTTGAACGTTGTAAACTAAGTTCTGTGAGCATAGATATGTATATTTGTATGTAAATGGATTGGTAGACCTAGGTATGTTCATATTAGAATATACATGTATTTGAATGTAAGGGAGCATGGGTGTCTGAGCAGCTTTGTTTTTCAGTATAAGTATACATGAGTACATAGCTAATCAGATTTTTTTAAGTTATGTATATATAATAGAAAACATTCTTTGATGATAGCTCTCTATGTACTCTCAAATACTCAATACTTCTCCTACCTGCCAGAATACTTAAAGCAATAATAATGACCTAGAACTTTAAAGTTTTCAAAGTAGTGTGCATATAGATATGTCTATGTGTGTGTGTATGTATATATAATAAATATTATATATATAACACATCTTATACACACATATGTATTCTCATTTGAGCCTTAAAACAACCCCATGAGGAAGGTCATGATACTATTTTCTTTGTAAAGATATAGACACTGAGTCTTAGAAATATAAAATGATTTTTCCAGGTAGGTTTAGAATCCTGCCTTCGTATTAACAAGGCCAGCGGCACTGGATCTAAAAGGTCATGTTGATCACAGCCTGCTATAAAAGATTATAACATCAAATAGCTTTGAACTCATTCATTTTAGCTATTAGTCATATCTTTTGCATCCTATAATATACAGAATCATGTAGAAAAGTCAATACAGACCCTTTTTAGGTATAATAATTTATTATCAAAAATTAGAAAAGTTTAGGGAAAAGGATAGAAAAAATGTAAGATGATACAAAAAAGTGGTTATTTTAGTGAAATAAGCATTGGAGTAGGAGCCAGGAGACTTTAATTCTGGTTTTGGTTCTGTCCCCAGTCAACCTTGGTTAAGTCTTGTTTCTGGGCCTCTATTTCTGCATTTGTAAGATGAAGAGGCTGGAACAGATGATTTAATATCATATCCCAACTATAAAATCAGTAGGATTGCAGTGGAGTTCCCAGGAAAATAAAAACATGAGAAAGGTTGTTGGGGGATGTGTAATGTTCTCAAACTGGGAAGTTTCTTTTGTGGAAACAATTACCCACTCCTGAATGCATTATCAGAGTAATAGCTAAAACGGTAATAAAGCACCAATGTGGATCTGTTAATAAATATTGACCATATTTACCAGTTATTTCTCAATAATTAAAAATAGTAATTATATTTCTCTGTTCTTAGATTCATCCTATAATGGAGATCAGAGAATCTTTGAAATGCCATGAATATTTCTGAACCACCACCTGAGGGGGGAAAAAAAGGTTGGTGATATCTTCCCTGCTGCCTCTTTCATTGGATTTAGAGGTGAAAGTCTCAATTTACAGATAAGGAAAATTGATACCCAGGTAGATGAAGGTATTTCCTAGTCATAGAGGTAGTGAATAACAGAACACATTTTCAAGCTCCAATGGGGGAAGATGATAGATATATTAATGGAGAAAGCATTGAGCAGAGAGTCAATGAACCAGTGTGTTTGACTGGGGCATGTTCTAGACTTAGAATCAGAGTACTCATGTGAATTCAAATCCTACTTCTGCTATTGATTTCTGTGACTTGGGCAAGTCACTCTCTGGCCTTAATTTCTTCATTTGTATGAGACAGTTGATATTGATAAACTTTGTTTCCTTTTAAATTCTGTGACATATGATTTGGGTTCAAATCCTGGAACAGATAATTGTGATTTTTTTCTGGGTCTCAGTTTCCTTATTTGCAAACTAAATGGGTTGTGTACTACATCACACCAGGATTGTGTGAACTTAAAAAAAATACTTTGATTACTTTATTTGAATATAATTGGGTTCCTTTATAACTCTGTATTTTATTTTATACATTTAAAAACATTATTTTGAGAAGGGGTCCATAAGCTTCACCAGACTGGCAAAGGACACAAAGTTAAGAATACAGTGACTAGTTGATCTCTAAGGTAACCTAGCTCTCAGTTCTACAATTCAAGATTCATTTTTAATTCTACAGCATCATGTTGCTTCCCTTTTCTCTTCTTAATGACCTCCTTCCATTTCAGCACTCATTATGCTACCCTGTACTGCTCATTGTATCCTAGGAAAAATGAAATTCCTATATTAGAAACTCATGTCTCAGTAAATGAAAATCTAAGCAATCTTTCTAGGGTAAATTTGGGTAGATAACTTCTGGACATTTGAGTAGATGACTCATCTATAATTTCATGTAGCAGTTCCTCTGATGCCTTCGGGGGTACCAAGTCCCTACCAGCCTTTCCTGGTTTTCTTCTTGATGGGAGACCAACCACAAGTGCCTATTATCTACAGTACTGGATGGGAACCGCTGAATACAAGGAAGTTGCCTGCCTGTGTCTTACCTGAGGTATGTATGTGAGGAGGAGGAGGAGGAGGAGGGAGAATGGGTGAGTCCCCAAGGTGTGTATACAGGTTTCAAAGCCGGAATGTCTGTGGAATGGGAGGAGGGTGGGTAACTTTTGCCAGTCCCTCCTTCACTTTTTTCCTTGCCCCTTTGCTTTCAGCTAGTAAGACCTGCCCAGGGACGGACAGCCCGGCCTCAACTGTCACTCACATTTCTTCCAGCCAATGGCACAGTCGCCTGTCACCCTCACCCCACCCCCTCCAGGGAGTGAGGGGAGGGGTGTGCGTTGGGGAGGGGAGGTCTGAGGGGAGTGGGGAGGGGGGAGGGCGGGGGGTGAACAGAGTTGAATGATTGAACTTTCTTTTTTAGTTTCTGCAGCAGTGAGGTTCCCCTAGTAGCCCAGCACCAGACCGGTGCATAGGAGCTTATCCAGGCGTCTCTTGCTCCTTATACTCCCCTTGTTCCCCCTCCCCCCACACACAAAGCGATGGTGTTAAAGGATCCAGGCGTGTTTCTGACCCTTTTCCTATGGATTACGGCTTCCTGGGGCTGCCTGGCTACAGCTGCGGGGCTTGGTGCTGCCGCCCGCAAGCAGGACGAGACTCTTTCTGCTGTCAGTATTTACAGAGCCAGATGCACCTCCAGGTGCCTTAGCCTGCAGATCACTCGAATCTCAGCCTTCTTCAAGCATTTCCAGGTATGGTTTAAAAAAAAACAAACCTCCTCATTGCTTGAAAATACTAGCCTTCTCCATCTCTACCTCTAGCTCCCCCGGCAGACACTTTGCCCCATTGCTGTCTATCCTCTGGTCTGTCACTTGCACTACTCTGAATTTCCCAGCTTTGAAGGACTGGGGCGCGGGGGTGCGCTGTGAAACCGTGCATATTAGGTGGGAGTTGGAGTTTACCAAAGCCTCTTACAAAACTTCTCGGCAAAGATCGACAGCCTGCCGGAGTCCTGCCTTTTCCAGGGTTATCGTTCCAAAAGTGCAGATGGCACACTTTTGTTCTTCTCACCTCACCTTCGCTTTGGCCCTCTTCTCACCCTTAAGGGGGCTCAAAGTGGCGTCTTTGGGTTGGTTTATTTGCTTGTGAAATTAAAGCTAGCCCACTCCCCGTCCCCTACCCCAACCTCAACCCCTCTGAGAGATTGATTGGAGACGTGTATGTAGAACTGCCTACTGGTATTTCTGTATTGTTCCTTGAAATAGTTTCGCCAAACTATTAGCCCAGTTGCCCAGACTCCCAGGGCTTAGTTACATGTGTGGTTATTAGAATTGTTAGGAGGTGAGTCAGGGAGACAGAACAGGCTGTGGCGGAGGTACCTGGGCTTCTTCCTTGCAAGAAAAGGCACGAGAACCGTCATCCTTGCTTCCCTGCAGGTGCCAGGCTGGGACCAGTCCTCGCCTTTTTCTTCCCCCCTCCAGAATCCCTTTGACATTCTGCGCGGGGCAAAATACAGACTACCGGGAGGAAGATCCCGGCGCCCATCAAATGCGTGGGGCAGGGTTGTTTTTTACCAATTAGCATGCATGAGTGTGTGTGTCTGTCCAGTTTCGGAGCCTTAAAGCTTTAGTCTCAAACTAATAAATGAGATGAGGCACGGGGGAGGGAAGAAAGGGTAGTGGGGGGATGGGGTGGGAGGTTGTTGGGGTTGGGTTCTGCTGCCTCTATACAAACTCTGGATGAATCTCTGGGGAAGTAGCGTGATGTAGTAGAAAGGACATTGGGTTCAGAAGACGTGGGCTCAACCGTGTCTCTGCTACTTTTTACCTGTGTGACCTTGGGCAAGTCTTTTAAACTCTCTGAGCTCCAGTTTCCTTATTTGTCGAATGAAGGGGTTGGATTAGATGACCTTTCAATTCTAAGGCTATAATTGTATAATTCAGAGTCAATGGTGCTAGGCACTGTACTAGGCACTGGGGATATAAACACAATGAATGAATCAATCCCCATTAGAGAGAAGAATCTCTAAAGTCCTTTCCAACCAGAGCCTGTGAGTTATCAGCCAGTGTCTATTTGCATCTAAGATTGCCGTAGCACACTCTCTGTCTCTCCCCTCGTCTCTGCGGTTCGGTCCCTTCTCTGTCTCTGTCCCTGTCTCTCTGTCTCTCTCTGTCTCTGTCTCTCTGTTTCTGTCTCTGTTTCTCTCTGTCTGTGTGTGTGTGTGTGCGCGCGCACGCGCGCGCGTTCCTCTCTGCCTTTCCGTCGATTACTCTTCGTCTCTGTTTCTGTCCCTTCCTCTCTCCTTTTTCTTCTCTTTTCTCTTCCGTCCTTTAGTATGCACCCGAGGAAAGGGTTGTTTTAACATTGTTTAGCGGATGTTTAGCATTGAGTACTCCCTTTTAAGGTGAAAGATCTGTAAGAAGATCATAGGAAAAACAGAAAGCCTGAGGAACCTGTTGGGAGTGGGAGGGCGAGGACTAGAAGCATGTATGAGAGATAGATGTGCATTACCAGGGGCGTCAGACCGAGGAACACTTTGGCCAGCTGGTTCCAGAAGCAGTTCCCAGAGTCCCAACTGAAATGTTGCTTTTAGGAAATCATTTATCCAAGCTCATTATTTCGCTGTCCTCCTCCTTTCATCTCCATCTCCCCCTCCCCCTCCTTGTCTCACTTGCCCATTTCACTTGAGATGCCCACCTGCTCTGTCTGCAGAATTCCCCACTTGAGATAATGCTACTACTCCATCCAGAAGTGGAGATTGAGAGCCCTTTGCCCTGAGTGAATGAATGAATGAATGAATGAACGAAAGAACCAACAAATTAATAGATCGCTTCCCCCTCCGCCCCCCGACAAATACAAGAGTGTAAAGTGGGGTCCCAGAGAGTATCGTCGACCTTTGAAATTCCAAAGGATTTTGGGGGGTTTGCGCTGGAAATATGGACAGGGTCAGAGGTTTTCCTTAGGACTCATTTAAAATGACCCATTAAATTAATCTGAGAGACTTAAGCCTAGGAGAGCTAGGCAAAGATAAAAACGAACTTTTGAACCGTGTGTGTGTGTGTGTGTGTGTGTGTGTGTGTGTGGTGTGTGCGTGTGACAGAGAGAGAGAGAGAGAGAGAGAGAGATTTAAAAAAGGAAGCTTTATCATGTTACAGGTTTCTTGGTAGTTGACATGGTACTAGGATCTTTCTGAGTATATGTTCAAAGGAAGAATAAGAAAACAAGCCAAAAAATTAAAACCAAAACTGTTTTAACCTCCATCTGTCTCAAAGTGAAACTACACAGAAGTCCTCCTGAGCGCTGAACCCCGAGCTACCTATTAGCAAAATAGAGAACATTGCCCTAGAAATGAATGCCTTTCTTGAGAAGATATGTTACCTTTGTGGTTTAAACAACAGCCACCTCCTAAGCAAAACAAAAACACAAAAAAAACCCCCAAAATAAAAGTCTATTCCCCCAGGGGATTAGTATCTTTTCCTTTTTTTTATTGAATTGTCAGTTGTTGTAATTTATTTGTTTTACAGTTTCAGTGCCTAAAGAGCCAGTTTAGATAAAGCCAATTCCTAGTGAAAGGCTTTTTTTGTGGTTTCTTGGCATGATTTCTCTTCTGAAGTAAAACTGCTGACAGAATGCACATTGCCAAACAATAGTGATTACATTTTAATTAGCTGGGGTGAAATAAGCTGCAAATTACTCAGTTAGGACTTAATAACTGCTGTTTTTGTAATCAATTGCAAAGCCATTCTTGGAGTTTTAACCCTAACCTGGTAATGCCTATGTGATTTATCTAAATTACAGGGATTAAGCTCTTTTAAGATTGGAAAGGATGGTAGCATGATCTCCTTATAAAAAAGCTAAACCTGGCATTGTCTTTTATTGAAAGAGAGGTGGGGGGGGTGTCAAGGTATAACATAAGCACTACCCAATATGTGTTATTTATAGCTAGACTTCCTTTGCTTCAGGCTTTTACAACCTGTTTCATCAGGAAAGGGGCCTTTTACCTGCGGACTTAGTAGAACCCATTTTGCCATTTTTCAGACATAAGCGGTTGGGAATTTTGAAGGTAAACACTTATTTTGTATGCAGATGCACCCAGTTTCCAAGGGAGCAAACTACCTCCTGTAAGAGACTTGTGTAAATGAAGAACATCCAACAGATTTTGCATATCACATCTCTGGTACAAGATGGGTACAAAGAGATTTTATACTAGATAAAAAAGGGGTCATACTCTTCAATCTAGTGTTTAGGATGATATGATTTTTAAAACTCCAAATTTTCACATATAAAAGCATATAGATCTTCACCCATTCAAAATATAATTACTGTACCTCTTTTGGCTTTTAGTTGTGCAGCAAGCATCTTTCATATTATCAACATTCTATTCTATTCTACATTTGCATTGCTGTGTGCTAGTATTTTAACATATTCTCTCCATCCTTTCTGAAAGGCAGTATCAGTAGAATAAAGCTATTGAGGCATATTACTGTCTTCAAGGTTACATCTAATGTTCTTGCTTTTTCTGTATTGTTAGTGGGCCCTGGTCTGAAAATGAAATGATCTGGGGATAAGATCTCACCACTTACTTGTCTCAACTTAAACTTTACTTTGCAAAGTAAAAAGTAAAAAATCCTCCCTTGAGCTAGAGTGTGCACTCAGGATCATCTCTATTTTATATGTGCAGAAGGTGAGGCTCAAATTAATGAAATGATTTGCTCAAGATCACACGGTAAGTAAATGATAGAACCAGAATGAGAGCTCAGCTCTCTAATGCTATGCTAGGAACTTGCCTAATGAAAGCTGAAAAGTTGAACTCATTCTGTGGTGCGGGGAGAGGGTTTTTCTTCTAACCATCAGTACCCCATCTATGCTCCCAAAGAAAGTCCTGGGAGAAGTGGATTTGAAAAAAAATTAGCTTGCTGATCAGAGACTAGGAATGAAGAGGGTGCCTGTTTCCCTGCCAGGACTAAGGAAAGCTTAGGGAGAAAGTGAATGGAATAATGTTGGCATATGGAGAAATAGTAGAGTCTGCAATCCTGGCCCCAGGGTTCTAATATTTGATTAGTGTTAAGAGATACTTGTCTAATGGTACATGATTCACTCTATAATGCTGATGAGTTTGCTTAGGTAGCTTATTAGAGATCAGAGGATTTTCTTTTGCAATAATTGGAAGTTGTTTATTTTGGCAAAAGAAGCTGCAATGGTGATTAGTTATTTCCACTTAAAGGGCCTGTGTCTTCTTTGACAAAAAGTAAACAAACAATTAGCTCATCGAGAACCTTCACAGCCACAAATTAGCTCCAGGCTCACAAAACTTCAAACTGGTGATTTTGTGGTGTGCACATACTCAGGAATGATGGTTAGAGTCAAATGTGGAACAAATTTTCGATTAGGTGCTCAGACTGACAAACATTCAGGGAGTCAAAGTGGAGGAAGAGGACCAAAATCTACCTTAGTATTTTCTGGCTTTCATTTGGAGCTCTTTGGCTCACCTTTCAAAACACTCTGAATTTGACCTAAATTAAATTCTACACTATGCAATATAAGCCTTCCCTTTAAAGCTACATAAAACACATCACTGGGTGATTCCATGTTCAAGAAATTTAAACGTTTTTGTAATGGCCCATATCACAACTCTGAATATAGGACAGGATGTTCAATAACTGTATTTGTTAACTATGTCAGTGTGTCAGTTCATTAAAATGTAACTTAAGAAAAATTCTTTCTCTGAAGGACTTAGCTAAAGACCGAGAGTTAATGTGGTTCTTCTCAGTTTTGAAAACCTGTGTAAAAAAACCATAAATTAGGAGATAGTCATTTTAATTATAAAAGAGTTCATCACAGAATTCCTTTATTTAGCAAGTTCCTACAGGACATTCAAATATGCCTTTACAACTACTTGGGGGCTGGAGAAGGAGAACTTGCTAAAGTTTTAGGAGAAATGTTAGTTTGGAGACAGACAGATGTAATCACTACTCCTATGAATGAATGAAAGCCATAAAGCTAACTTTACACCTGAAATCTAAGGGGAATCAAGGAATTTAACAGCTCTTAGGAGCTCAGAGGCCCCCTAGTCAAATGCATATATGACCAAGGATGCCTGCTACAGCATCTGCAACAAGTTGTTGTTGTTGAGTCCTTTCGCTCAAGTCCAACTCTTTGTGAACTCTTCTTGGTTTTGTTTTGTTTTTGTTTTCTGCCTTTTGCTTAGGCAATTGGGGTTAAGTGACTTGCCCAGGCTCACACAGTTAGTAAGTGTCAAGTGTCGGAGGCCGGATTTGAACTCAGGTCCTCCTGACTTCAAGGCTGGAACTCTATCTACTGTGCCACCTAACTGCCCCAGTTTTTTTGTTTTTTGTTTTTTTTTGCAAAGATACTGGAATGATTTGCCATTTCCTTCTCCAGCTCATTTTACAGATGAAGAAACTGAGACAAAGAGGGTTAAGTCACTTGCTTAGGGTCACAGAGCTAGTAAGTGTCTGAGACCAGATTTGAACTAAGGGAGAGAAGTCTTCCTGACTCTAGTCCTGGCATTCTATCCACTATGGCACCTAGCTGACCCCTTGCATCAAGTATTTAGTTGTTTAGCTTTTGCTTCAAGATCTCCAGTGAAGAGGAACTCACTACTTTGAGAGACAATGCACTTCATTTTCATATAGTTCTATTAGGACGTCTTGTTGACTTCAAGCTGCAGTTTATTTTTCCAGCAATTTCCATTCGTTATTCCTTGAACATGGTCATTATGCCTACCCTAAATCTTCTCTTCTCCAGTCTACAAACCCCCAAGTTCTCCAACTCATCCTCTTCACTTATTCTGGTCGTATTCCTTTAGACATGCCCATTTCATCATGGCCCTTCCAAACCCAGAAGTGGACACTATTTTGAATTAACTTTTTGGCTTTCATGTTGCTCTTTGATAGAGACTACCTGTAATTAGTGGATAGAGTATGAGACCTGGAGTTAGGAAGACTCATCTTCATGAGTTCAACTCTGGCCACAGACACTTACTAGCTGTGTGACCCTGGGCAAGTTACTTAACCTTATTTGACTAAGTTTCCTCATCTATAAAATGAATTGGATAAGGAAATGGTAAACCACTCCAGCATCTTTGCCAAGAAAACCCCAAATGGAGTCACAGAGTTGGACATGACTGTAAATGACTGAACCACAACAACAACAGCAACATAATTTTAAAGTTAGAAGGAATCTTATAGACCATCTACTCAAATCCAGTAAGTGTAGAGATTAGAAAACAGCCTACTCTAGTCTAAAACAAAAAGTTCACCTCTCTCTTCTCAGAAAAAAAATACCAGCACCATTTTATGACAGGATTTTCTAAAACGGATCTCAAGAGAGAGATAATTAAAAATTAATTAGAATAAAAGTAGAAAACACCTTCAATATGATTAAAAACTTATATATCAAATATGTGATATTGACTTAGAACAATATTATCTGTACACACATATTCAGAAACACATCTAAAACTATACGTTTAGTGAGATACACTTGTACTGAAGCATTAAGTATGCACAAAAAAGGTACTTTGGGGAAATGACATAGCCCTATAATGATTAATAGTATTTTTCACTGTTGAATATAATGTATTGAATTTTGCAGAGGTCAAGAAAGATGAAAAGTAAAAAAAGTCATCAGATTTAGCAAAAAGTACATAGATATTCCATAGAACTTTAGCACTAGGAGCAACCTTAGAGTGTGATGTAATAGAAATATCTCTGCATTTGGAGTCAGAAGACTTGAATTCAATTCTTAGAGTTGTCTTGTGACTTTAGAAAAGTTATGTAGGCCCCCTAGTTATGGATTTTTTTATCTATTAAATATGTGGGCTCTAACAGTGCAAACTTAAATCATTAAGTTCATTTGATAGATTAGAGAATAGAGGCCCAGACAGGTTATCCCTTTTCCACGGTTACATATCTGTTTAGAGACAAAGCCAGGACTAGAAAGTGAATTCAATTCTGGCAAGCAATGTGCTAAGTGATCAGAATATAAAGACAAAATTTCAAACAAAAAAGTAGGAGTTCACACTTTTGTTAGGGCTTACCTACTATATCCAGGATGCAAAGTGTTTAGGGATAAGTATATTCAAACACTAAATCAATATCAAGTAATTTTTTGGAGGGTGCTGACAGTAATGATAATCAGGAATGATAACCACTTTTGCAAGTGGTCATATTTGAGTTGATCCTTAATGATAGCTGGGGATTGTTGTTGTTATTTGTTGTTATTTGTTGTTCATCCTTCTTTCTTGAAGAGGACCAGGAACAACATCAGGAAAGTGATGCCATGCTTGCATGTGAATTGGATTTAAGTGAAGGAGGACTGTGCGAAGTTACCAGCTTCACTTTCTCTTCCAGAGCCATCTGGGTTCAATGGCAAGATATAGATCAGGATGACCGGAGATGGCCCCCACTTGGGGGTGGGGTCCCAAGAAGTGGAGGGGAAGCAATATGCAGACCACAGTGTGTAGGCCAGTTTGGCTGGATCATAGGGTACATTAAGAGAAAGTTAAGTAAGATCAATCAGAAAAGATGGATTGAAAACAGATTGTGAAGGTCTCTAAATCCCAGATAGGACTTTGTACTTTGTACTACAGGCAATATAGAGTCAATGGACCTTCTTGATTAGGAGAGGGACATGTTTAGGTCCTTTGATTTAGGACAAGCACTATAGCAGCTGTGTGGCAGAAGGATTGGTAAGGCCAAAGGTGAGGAGACCAATTACAAAGTTGTAATGATAGTTCTAGGTGGCACAGTGGATGGCATGCCAGCTCTGGAGTCAGAAAGACTTATTTTCCTAAGTTAAAATTTGGCCTCAGACACTAATTGTGTGACCCTGGGCAAGTCACTTAATCCTATTTGCCTCTGTTTCCTCATCTGCAAAATGATCTGGAGAAAGAAATGGCAAATTACTCCAGTATCTTTGTTAAGAAAACCCCAAATTGGGTCATGAAGAGTTGGATATGACTGAAAAATGATTTAAAAACAATGATAGTTGAGGCAAGAGGTGATTAGGGATTGAATTAGGGTGGAGACATTGTGAAATGAGAGAAGACAACTGATGTGATAAATGCTGTGGAAGTAGTATTAGCAAAATTCGGTGATTGATTCGATATGGGAGATGGGTAAGTTAGAGTGAAGAGTTGAAAATAACTGAGATTGTATACTTGGTTGACTTGTCCTTGAAAGAAATAGAGAAGTTAAGAGGAGGAGTATGTTTGGGAGGAAGGATATTTTTGTTTTGGGAATGTTAACTATGAGATGTCTATGGGACATCTTGCTAAAGTTGACCAGTAGGCAAATAGAGATGTTAGAACGGAGCTCAGAAGAGAATTAGGAGCTGGTTTTGCAGATTTAGGAGTCATCTTCATGGAACTGATAGGTGAAGCCAGGGGAGCTGATGAAGTCATATAGAAAGATAGCATAGAAAGAAGAGAGAAGAAAAGAAAGCTCAGGACAGCTGTGCGATACATACACACTCAAGGCTGTGATGATCCCAGTAGAGCAGACTGAGAAGGACTGGGCAGCTAGGAAAACTGGGAAAGAATAGCACCATGGACAAGAAAACCCATGGGCAAGAGAGTGTTCAGAAGGAGGACATAGTCAGTGTATCAAATGTTACAGAGAGGTCAAGAATGACAAGAATTGAGAAAAAGCCATTAGATTTAATGAGGTAGATCATTGGTAAATTTCCATGTAGTAGTGAGGACAAAAACAAAATTTCAATGGACCAAGTAGTAACCAAAAGGTCATAAATTGGAGACAATAAGTATGGATAGCTTTTTACAGAAGAAAAGGGAAAATATGGGGAGATAGCTTGAGGGGGTAGAAGTGTGAAGTGAAAGGGCTTTATTATTTTGTTCTGTTTTGGTAAGGATTCAGGAGATCTGAGCATATTTATTAGGCAACAAGGAAGGAGTTACTGAATAAAGAGAGATTGAAATCTAGGAAGAAAGTTGAGAATGAATAAGAGATAAGCTTCACTTCAGGAAGAGATCAGAGGGATGAAATCAAGGGCACCAGCAGAACAGATGGTACTGTCAAGAAGAAGGGCCATCTGTTCATTGGAGACTTCTGGAATAAAATAAGATAAAATAGTGAACAATCTTAAGATCATTCAATATATAAAACTGTGGAGAAAAGAAAGTTTATGACAGATGACCTCCATTTTTTTTTCTTAGTGAAGCATAAGGTGAGATATCCTGCTGAGAGGTAGAAGGGAAGAGTTGATGTAGCTAGTTTGAGAAGACAGGAAAAGGTTGAGAATAGATCTATGTTTTCTTATACTGAGCCTAGTTTTCTTTTCACCATATCTTTTCACCATCTTTCTGAGTCCCATTTTTAAAAACGTAGGGTAGGTTTTTGTTGGTTTTGTTCATGATATATTTATTGATGAGGAAATACTTATTGGACTGGCGAATTTTATATTATTTGTCATAGTTTCATTCAGAATGTTATTCTACAATAAGTCTACCTGTGGCTTTTTTACCATATGGCTTCCTATGCAGAATCTTAAATCTTAAATGAAGCACTTTGTAGGTCAACCTTCTGCCACTAACTAAACAATGAAAAAATTATAATTAGCCTAAAATAAATATAGTTGTGAATAGAAAATTACATTTCCAAGTATCTATCATAAACTTTCCAGCTTCACCAGATTCAAATTTAAATGCCTTTTAGTTAAATCATTCTTTTGGATTATCCACATGATTGTTGGTGTGGATGACTGAGATTATTTATCATAGAGATCAAGGAGGTAATAAAGTAGTATCTCCTGTCTATCATCAGCAGGAAGAGAACAGCTTGATTGGAAAATCAGAGCTGAAGCTGTAAAATAGGATTGAATTATTTCCAGCCGTATCTGTAAAGAGTTGCCCAATGAGAAAATATCCCTAAAGATCAGAATAGGATTATTTAACTCCACCGTGTTTGACCATCTACTCCATCATCTATAATTCAGAATGCTGCAATAAAGTCCAAAGAATCAAAACTTATGATTATCTATCATGCAATGAAAGGCATGATTTTCAGAACTTTTCTGATGAATTGTGTGGCAAATGGAAGACTCCAGAAAGTCAAAGGTTGCAGATGCATTGAAGATGGCTAATTATAAAACACATACCCACAGACAACTAGGCTGGAAATATAGGAGTAAGGATAAACAATGGATGAATAGAGTATATCCCACAAGACTATAAAGAGACAATGTGGAAAAATTTGGTGCAATGAGTCAATGGGTCAGATATTTGGGTAGAGATAGAAATGATGAGTATAGAATTGTTGATTCTGGTGCTTAAGGGATCTAAATTCTCATTGCAATGAATGGCAAATCTCAAAATGCATTTGTAATGAATTATGTTACAATTGGAGTATGAGTTTGGTTTCCCACAAAGGCCTGCAGAAGTAGCTAGAACTTAGAGTGGATATATGGAGAGAAGAGCCTTTCTTAACCACAGCGCTCCTTGGTATGTTTTAGATGTCTGCAAGGTTAGCCTGTAAGTGCCAATACTTGCTTTTGTTTATAAATCAGGATGCTACTATGTTAGCAGTACCACTCTTCTCTCCTCCTAATATACACACAGTCTATGACTGTCGAAAATTTTCACAGAATTTCATGCATGTAGCTAGGAGTGGATAAAGCACTGGTCTTGAAATCAGGAAAATCACTTCAAATCCTGCTTCAGATGCTTACTAGCTCTGTAACCCCAGGCAAGTGGTTGGCATATAGTTGTTCATCCTTCATTTTGGAAGAAGACCAATGACATTACAGGTGATGTCTTGACTTTTGAGTGAATTGGATTAAAGTGAAACAGAGTTTCACAAAATGTCAGCCTCATTTTCTCTTCCAGAGACATCAATGTCCAGTGGCAGGAGGCAGTGGATAACCTTGGCGTCTTCAACGTCTGACCAAACTCTAAAATCTCCTTTGAAGTACTGTTTCATTGGCACATAGTAGGTGTTTAATAAATGCAAATTGTCTGACTCCACCAAGTATTTTTTAATAAATAAACCAATAAGTATCTCCTAAGTTACCTACAGTGTGCCACGAAATATACTGGTCACTGAGGATAATAAAGATAAAAAAATGTGAACTAGTTGCTTCCCTGAAGGCTTATTCTCTAGGGGGAGCCTGGAGGAGCTTATGTGACCCAAGGCAATGAGGGGAATGATAGACTGTTGTGTGCGAGCAAAAAGGAAAAGTACAGGTTAGCAGCTGGATGGAAAAGATCATGAAGGGGAATAATATATGAGTAACCTGGGCAGGCTGGTTGTAGTCAGGTTGCAAAGGGCTTTAAAAGACAGAGGACTTTGTCTTTAATCCTGGAAATAATAATGAGGCCTTGGTGTTTACTGAGAGGAAGGGGAAGAAGAGAGGTCCAACCTGGACGCTAATGATGTGATAGAGTAGAATTTCCACAAGTGTAGTTAAATTATATGTTTCTTCAGAGAGGTGGATGAGTTAACACTTTCACATAACATTTATAATGAAGGCATCACAGGTGATCAGAGTTTTTATTTAAGGAAAACGCATTTTCCTAATTTGAATTTTTTAATTCTCCTTCAGAACCAGAAAATTCATAATTTGTAAATTTAAAATACCACTGATGATCTTTCAGGTTTGGGTCATTTGATAGTAAGTTCCTTGTTATTTCTGGATATTTGAAGCTTCAGACACCTGAATTAAAAGAATAAAAAAGAGAATAATTCAAAGAAATTGCAAACACTTGTTTGGCCAAGATAACCACTTGTAAAACTAACAAGGGAAAAAGGAAGCAAAGAAGTTTCAGTCTATGTGAAATTTTAGATTTATTTTTGTTTATACATATACATTTATAATTTATACTTTCTTCAATGCCACATAAATTGTAGCTTATTGATAATTCATATGTTTTAAATACATTATCTTGTTTGGAGGCCAATTCTTCCTCTTCCTGAAACTTACCATCACTAATGCAGAATATATACTTAAAAAGAAGTCATACCCAGGTGGATTAGTAGTTTTGATTGGTAGGTTGCTGGCATCTAAAAGAAAGATGACTCCTGGAAATCTAGATGTGAATGATTAGATTTCAGACTTTCAAATTAGAAGGATTACTTCTGTTAGGATAGCAATTATTGGATCAATTAAAATGGGCCATATGGCAAAACTTTGACTTACTTTACAAATAAAAGTTTTTCTTTTATATGTATTTGAGATTTTGTTATACTATTTTTTTGGAGGGAGGGGAGGTGGACTCAGAGTGGGAAAGAAGACAGCAAAGCCTCCTAGGTGATATTTGCTCCTAAAACATATAGGTGGCACTTAGCAGTTATGCTTTTCTTGGGTCAGTATTTGCAAAGAAATAGATGGAAAATTCCTCCCCTTTTTTTTTATTGATTCGATATCTGTCTGATTGCAAAGGGTAGAGTAGGATGTTTTAACATGATAAGTAGAACAATATACATTTGAATAAAATAATATAAATATCTATTTTAAGGAGAAATGATACTCATTAAAATAGGAAGCCTGTTGCATTTTAACAACATGGAGTATTGAACTTGTATTATGTGGTATGACACTTCAAAAAGAAATAAGGTGTATATTATTCTGTTATGCCATTACAGTGAAGGAAGATGAACCTTGTAAAATAGACTATCTGATATAAACAACAGGTCAAGTTGTCATTTCATTTAAAAAAACTTTTAAATTTTCTCATGAATTAAATTTTTAAAAAATCACTTGAATCCTAATTAAACAAATTTGTTCTGAGAATGAGTGATGAAATTTATAAGAAAAATTTCCACAACTTACATGTTTTCTTGTTATTTATGTTTAGGAGACCAGAGAAGTTACAGTTCCCCTCCCCTCCCTATGCTCCAAAAATTGGAAGGAGAAAAAGTTTGTGTTGAAATTTAATTGGGAACAAGGTTTTGTTTCTGATCCATAGTAGCATTGAAGCAGCTGTGCTGTTATTTAATTCATCACTCTGCAGTATTTTTAAAAATGGATTTTGGAGGTAAAGTATAGGAAATCCAGGCTTAGATACTGTACTTGTGTCACATAAAAGTTTCCTAGCAATTCTTAAGGTATGTATGTTGTCTTCCCATGATTTACTTTAACTAGAGTTTAAAATTAAACTTTGATGTGTTCTGGAGGGTTTTTGGGGGGACAAAAAAATCTAAGACCTTTAATCCATCATGAAAATAGGCTTGATTTCCCCTGAGGCAAAAAAAGTTTTTAATTTTGTAACTAATCAATGTTCCAAAAGTGGACTAATCTTGCAAAGTAAATAATTTCCTGTAGGCTCTCTCTCTCTTCTCTCTCTCTCTCTCCCCACCCCCTCCTCCACATTTAATTTATCATATACTCTCAGGTGATCTTTTAGTTTTTTAAAAATCCTATTGCTTGATGTTCCTATTTTGAAAAATTTAGAATCATGATTTATGAGATATAACACTTTATGAGTCAAGGTATAATAGACTGTAAGGTGTTCTATTTCTGTTTGATTAATTATTCAGCACCCTGCAATGGATAATACATAGATCAATGCTTTGAAAAATGCATTATACATTTAAGTAAGGTGTTCATAAAAATGACATTTGATTAAGTCAATTAAAGAAAAATATGTTTCTGCCCTTTTCATTTTTTTCCATGTATACAAACCATTGTTCTTTCATATGAAATAAAACAAAGATTAAAACATATAAATAAGACAAGTAAATATCAATGTGTGGATGAAATTTCCTTTTACAGGAAATTCAACTCAGTTATTTTAACCAGGACTCAGTCAGTACTCTTACATTCATTGCTCTGTGCCAGGTGCTGGGAGGATGCAAAGACTATGACACTATTTCTACTCAAATGGAGCTTGCCATCTAACAGTCAATGTTGTTGATTTCCCATTAATGTAGGCAATGATAAAATTAATTGAACAGTATCACTAAGTCTTTTCTCACTAAGACAAAATACAAATTGTATATTATGACATTTTAAAGTAGGAATTTTATAATTTGCTAATGCTATCAAGGTTTCATTTTGTAAAATTCTAGAAAGCTGTTGAAAAGAATGTTTATTAATTTATAGTTAATCTCCAAATGATATTTCCCTCAATATAAACTACATCAAACATTACTGTGTCTTGTGGATGTGGCTTATTATGAGGTGAAAACAGACTTCGACTATCAATAAACTTGAGAAAAATTATTGAGTATAATTTAAAGATGACTATTAAGTTAGTTCTCTCTGCCTCCCCAACCTCTCTGACTCCATAGAACTAGTGACATCTTTCTCTTTATTCTTAATTATCATAGGGAAAGGGACACTGGGATTAAACTTTTGATTTAATTTTTATAGAGAACTCCTTAATAAGGAAATTTCCTCTACCATTGCAGATTAACACCTTCTCTACAAAGTTATTTTCTCATCTCTCTCCCTCTCTCTCTCTCTCTCTCTCTCTCTCTCTCTCTCTCTCTCTGTCTTTCTCTCTCTGTCTTTCTCTGTCTTTCTCTCTCTCTCTTTCTCTCTCTCCTCTCTCTTTCTGTCTTTATTTCTGTCTCTCTCTCTCTTTCTGACTCTCTGTCTGTCTCCTTTCCATCCCATCCCCAGATGTTAAATGACTTTATTAGGGTCTCATGGCCAGCATGTATCAAAAATAAGACTTGAAACCTAATCCCCTTGTGTCAGAAAATTGTTCTCTATCCACTATGTTATACTTCTCTGAGATTATTATGAGGATCCCCAAAACAAGTCTCAGATCCTTTGACTTATAGGTGAAATATCATATATAATCTCTTGGGTTTTAGAAGACCTTTAGTCATTAAGATGTTCTGAAGATGGTCACTTTAAGTAATATAACTTTCATAATTCAGATTATGAAGGAATTTACGTGATAAGGTAGTTTGATAGGATAGTTACAACAGTACTCTTCTAGCTTCTGTCCCATTCTGAGATTCCCTCTCAATCAATCAAATATTCTTTGTTGCAAGCCCTGTCCTCAAGGAGCTCACAGTCTAAAGGGGGAGACAGGATGCAAACAAATATGCACAAACAAGTTATATACAGGATAAATAGGAAATAATTAATCTAGGTAAGGCACTAGAATTAAGACGATTTGGGAAAAGCTTCCTATAGACGGTGGTATTTTAGTTGGGACTCAGAGAAAGCTAATGAAGTCAATAGGTAGAGAGAAGAAGGGAGGGCATTTCAGAAATGGGGGACACACAAGGAAAATCCCTGGGAGCCCAGAAATGAAGTGCTTCTGGTCTCTTCTATATTTTTAATGACTCATTGACACTCTTCTTTTTCTATTTTTTTTTATTATTACTATCACCACATCTTATTCCATTTTGACCCCAAAAGAACCCTAGTCTTGTAACAAGTGCAGTCATGCAAAACACATCCCTATTCTGTTACTGATAGGATGGACCTTATCATCTTATCAGTGCCCAGGAATGTTGTTAGCCTTAAATGAGTTAATGGATATAAAGTTCTTTGCAAGCCTTAGAACACTATATAAATGCTTGTTATTATTATTAAAAATGATAATAATAACATTTTTGTTAGCCTACAGTTACTAGGCTTCTAGTAATGCTGATGATCTCATTCCCTGAAACTTTTACTGTACTCTTGCTGAGCTCAATCAATGTTTATAGAACAATACAGAGATGTTCTGGTAAATATTTAACAACTAGGATTTTTTTGGGAAAAAAAAAAGTATGTACACATACTTTTAAGTTTAATCTGCCTTAACACTTTTTAAAGTCTAGACATTCAACCAAAGATAAAGTCCTGATTTGTAGTAATTACTGATTTCTGAGATGTAAATACTCAGAGCAAAAATTTGACAATGGATTCTTACAAAAGGCTAGAGCTGGCTCCAGCACACCCTTGTAAATATCACCAAGATTGTCTTTTCAGTCTTCTCACCTTTCTCTATTCTCTTTCTCTTGGTGACCTCATCAATAATTGCTTTTTCAAATGTCATATGCAGATGACTCCCAGATCTATAAATCCAACCAGATTTTCTCACCTTGCCTCACCAATGGACTATTGGACATTTCCAACTGGATGTCCTGTAGGCATCTCAAATACGATATATTCAAAACAGAATCCATGCTCTTTCTGCCCAAACTCACTTTTCTTCCTAACTTTACTATTTCTGTCAAGGCCATCAATATCCTTTCAGTCATCCAGTCAATCTCAAAGCTATTCTAGACTCATTACTGTCCCTCATCCCATGGATTCTATTCAGTTACCCAGTCTTGTCTATTTAATTCTTCTTCCACAACATCTTTTGTACTTGTCTCCTTTTTCTCCACTCACACAGCCACTATTCTCTTGCCTGGATTGTCTCCTGACTGATGTCTTTGTCTTAATATCCTATGTTTCCCACAACATTTTTCCATTTGTCTCCTTATTTTCTCTCCAAAGTCTTTTTTGGCATTTAAAACACTTTATAATTTGACTCCAGTCTACCTATCTAAAGTTATTGCACATTATCCTTCACTCATTCTTTGGTTCAGCCAAACTGGCTATGTTGCTATCCCTAAGAGGATATTCCATCTCTTATCTTTTTACCCTTTTTACAGGCTATCCTAGATGCCTGAAAAACAGTCTCCTTTCCCCTCTGCTTCTTAGACTCCCTTGCTACCTTTAAAGCTCACTTCAAATACTATCTTATCTCCTAAATGAGAACTTTCTTGATCCCCCTAATTACTAGAATTTCCCTACCAAATTACCTTGCATTTACTTTATATATATTTTTACATGCTTACATGTATACATAATTTCCTCTAATATAATTTAAGCTTCTTGATGATCAGGATTACTTTACTTTTTTTTCCTTTGTATTATCAGCCCCCTAGGATAGTACCTGGCCCATAGTAGGCTCCTAATAAATGCTTATTGGTTGATTGATTGATAAGGATAATTTGGATTAATTTTCTGTTAACTCTACTTTAAATATAATGTCTTGCCATACATTTCACCTTAACTAATTGAGATACATGTGCTGTCAAGGTTTTGCTCACTTCATAATATTTGAATTAGGCTCTTCTACAGTTTTAGCATATCAGTGAGTTATTTTACTATTCAGAATAATTTTTTTAAAAACCAAAACTGGACATTTCAAATCTGGGGATTTACATGTACATTTTATCCCCCAGATCACTTTAAAAATGTTCAGTGCATTGCAACATAGCTCTGGGTAGAAGGGTGGAGAGTGGAGGACCTTTAGCATGTTATCAAGGGAAGTCAAGGTACTTTTTCCTTTGGCAATTGTTGATATTATAGAAGTCAGTTATATCACTGCTGCTTTGCATTCAGGCCTGTGTACAGACTAGAGAATAGATTAAATGACATACAGAGAGATTCTATTAGATCTTTAATTATTTAGTTTTGAATTTTGAAATTCATAGAGTCCTATTATATGTATACTTGGAATTAGATTAAGTTTTTTTTTTAAAATCTATATTATTTGTGGCTCTAGTTCAGTTCAATTTGACAATGATTTATTGTTTCCACTATGTGCATAACACTGTACCAGATATTGAGGGAGATATAAGTCTTGTTTTCGTGAAACCTTTAGTCTAGAGGGGAGATGCATCACCTATTTATAAAAGACATTACAATAAAAATAAAGTGTTCTAAGCATGTAAGAGAAATATAAATAAAGTGCTTTGTGAGGTTTGATGAAGGAAAAATTATTTCTCACTAAGGGTATCAGGGTAGGATTCATGGAAGAAGCTGCATTTGAGCAGGATTTTGAAAGATGCATCCCAGAGTAGGGAAAAAGACATTGGAATAGGAGTTAGAAGTCCTAGGTTTGAATCCTGGTGGATGTTTTACTCCTGTTGTTGCATTAGGCAAGCAGCTTCCTTCCTCTGGGCTTTAGTTTGCCAATCTGTAAAGAGTTTAAACTAAATGACCTCTAAAATAGGTCTTTTTTTTTCAACTCTAATATTCTTTGAAGTGGATGAAGAAGACTTGAATAAGTGGGTACTGCATTCAAGCAGATTTAGTGATTTTACAAGAGAAAGAGGGAGTGTGAGAAATAATTCCTTCTTCACAGATGCTTTTTTGTAAGTTGAACTGAAGCAATCAATCATTCCACTGGTATTTATTAAGCACCTACTATGTGCCAGGCACCATATGAGACACAAATACAAAAAATGAAACAATCTCCTAACTAAGATGAATTACATTTTAATGTAGAAAATGAGAAAATACATATGAAAGTATGTGCATTATAAATATAAAGTAAAAAATACAAATGCATATGCATATACATATACATGTATATAAGTCAATATCCGAAATCTTCATTTAATTTGTATTGAAGATACATGTGCTGTCAAAGTTTTGCTCATTTTTAGTGTTTCAGTCTTTCTTTCAACTTGATTTACCAATAAAAAGCATGTGAAAACTAAGGGGGAAAAACCCAAATGTAGCAGGACACTTTAATCATATAATTAAAAGTATCAGTCAGTATCATTCACAATAAACTCATGGCATATAATCACATCTGGAGAGTTAACATAGCCAATGGGTAGAAAGCTGACCACAGTCAGAAGACCTAGATTTAAGTCCTGTCTCTGACACATATTGATTGTGTGTCTTGGGCAATACTTCACTTTCAGGGCTCCAGGGAAGTCATTAAGACTATAAATTGCTGAACAGATACCAATCTGCTTTTGGTAGAGGGACTTTATTTGTTTGGAGTTTTTTGTTGTTCGGTTGTTTTCAGTTGCGTCTCACTCTTCATGACTCCATTTGGGGTTTTCTTGGCAAAGATACTAGAGTGGTTTGCTATTTTCTTCTCCAGCTCATTTTATAGATGAAGAAACTGGGCAAACAGGATTAAGTGACTTGTCCAGGGTCACACAGCTAGTAAGTGTCAAGGGTTTGGTCTGAGGCCCGCATTTGAACTCAGGTCCTCCTGACTTCAGGGCCAGTTCTCTATCCACTGCGCCACCTAGCTGCCCCCAGATAGTATATTTATTATGCCCATTGCACATTTATTTTAGAATTGTTTTTGTTTTATTGATGCCTTTTGCTTTTATGTCAATTTCTTTATCAAACACCCTTTCCAATCATGCATTGCAACACTTCTCTTGTGGCAAAGATTAAATATGAATAAATGTATCAGTTCAGTAAAACCTACCTATGTATTGATCACATCTGAAGACATCTGAAATATTCCACATCTTTAATCCTCCCCCTCTGCAATAATGGGAAGGAAGGGCACTTTCTCAACCTTTATCAAGGGTCTAGTTTGATTATTGTAATCAAAACCCCTCACTTTCTATGATAGCCTTCTACTTTACTAAGAGCATTGAGGTCACCTAATGTGAAATTTCTTCTTTTCCCTTCCATTCCTCAAACCTTAGCATACTCTCTTCCTCTGTCTCCTTTGTTCCTTTGGTAATAGAAGAGGCATTTGCTTCCCTTTAAGATAAACTTCTGCCTAACCCTTGGATGACATTCTTCCTTCCTTCTTCCAGCTCCTTCTCCAGTACTATTCCTCTTCATCCATCTCGTTTCCTCATTATTGATGTCTACTTTTTGTCTGCCATTTGCCTATAAACAGGCTCAGACCCACCAAATTCTTAAAACAAATAACTTTTCCTTGACTCTCTCCCATAGAGATATCACCTCATTTCTTGTCCTTTCCTGTTTCTTGAGAATTTGTCTATATTTAATGCCTTGATTTCCTCACTATTTACCTATTTAATCCCCCTGACCTTCCTCTCCACAACATGAATCTGTTCTAAGGTCATCCAATGACTTCTAAATCATCAAATCCAACTCTCCTTACTCAATTCTTATTGTCCTAGATCTCTCTATAATGTTCATTCTTATTGATCTCTCTTGAGTATTGAACACTTTCTTCTTTCTTTTCTTCAGACAGTATACTCTTGTGGCTCCCTTCTGGTCTTTCTGACCCTTTCTATTTCATTTGCTGACTCCTTCTCTTCTTTTCTACTTCTTAATGTGGATCTTCTGAAATTTCTTTCCTTAGTCCTCTTCTCTTTATATACTCTCTCCCTTGTCAATCTCATTTACTCCTACAGCTTCAACTACTTTATGGAGATGATTTCCAAATTCATATCCCTTGTCCCAACCTTCTCTTGGAGCTCCAGACCAGCACCTTTAACTATCTTATAAGACATCTCCACCTGGCTAGCTCATTGGCACCTCAAATTCAATATGTCCCAAGTCAATTCCATTATCTCATTCTGTATTACAGAATCCTATAATCTCCTAACCATAAATGACTCTTCATGACTTAGTCAAATCCATATATGGTGGCGTAATTCACTGAGTCTTCCATTTTCATAACCTTGATGTAATTTTTCATTTTTCCTCTCACTTACCTCTTATAACCTGCTGATTTCATCTTCGAAATCTCTCCAATCTATCCCCTTCTCATTATTCCCAGCACCACCATACTAGCATAGGACTTCATTGCCAACTGCCTTAACTACTGCAACAGCCTCTTTAAAGGTCTTTCCACCTCTATTCTTGCCCTTCTCAACTTTATTCTTTATATTCCTGCCATAACAATCTTTTTATGTATAGATGGCATCATGAAAGTTTTCAAGTTCTTCCTAAGCAAAGTTCAAACTTATTTTCTAATCATTCAAAGTCCTTGATGAGCTGACACCACCCTATATTTTTCAGCTATCCTTATAAAATTTGAAGCCCTTCCTCTGGAAGTTTGAGCTCTTGAGTTTCTTGAACACAGGGCACCTCTGTGTTAAATTGTATTGAACAAAACATCTACAATTTCACCACAATATGGAACTCCACATGAACCTGTCTATGACTTAGTAGATAAACCCTAGGGAAATATCAGAAACACAAAGAAATAGCAACCAAGATTTTCCTGATTAGGAGTCATAAGACATTGTTCCACATAGTTTCCTTCCATTTTTCCAGTTTTTTCTTATATATTATTCCCCTCCATACTCTATCATTATTCAGGATGTCTCCTAACCCCTTGACCATTCAGTTTGTAATGACAATCACTCCCAGATTTCACAAAGCATTTGTTTTGAAATTGCAATGAATTTATATCATTTTGTCTATTATAACACTTTTCATTGGTGTCTCATAACCCTCTTAGATTATAAGCTCCTTGACTACAGAAATATAAATTTATAGAGATCAAAGAGACTGTCTCCAAAATATAGCGCAATGCATTGCACATAGTAGATACCTTTGGACATATTTGCCCATTTATTACAGTGTGCATTATGTTATAATACCTTAGTGAAATTATAGTAAGTGTTGAGATTGAGAGTTCTTTATCACTTATTATCTATGATCATTTATTCCTCAGTAATGTATTTTCATATTACTCTGCACAGCAATTTTGGAGTGATTCTGACCTTGTTATACTCATCTCTTTTTTCTCCTTCAGTGTTCTGATTTACATCTTTTCTACAATAAACTAATATATTCATAACTCCTCAATGAAATTGCTACAGGAGGGAAAAGCCACACAAGGAAACGTGGAAAAAACTTCATTTTCTTTGGTCTGTAGTAAATAAACTCCCATAAAATATAATTCTTTGAGTTTTTAGAAAGACATTTTTAAGTCAAGTTTTACCTCAGGATTAGGGGCAGGATGGATGATACAGTGGATAGATTATTGGAACTGAGAGTCAGGAGACCTTAAATCTAGCACTAGCTTTACCATCCAGTGGCTCAGTGACCTTGGGAGAGATAATTTCTCTAAGTTTCCATTTTCTCATCTACCAAGCAGGTATAGTTATGCTTGCCCCGCCTACTTCAAAGCATTTTGATGAACATAAAGCTATGGGGTCATGCATGGTGCATGAGGAAAATATTTAGAAAACTATTAAGCATTACACTATTATTATGTGGTATTATGGGGAAACTCGATAATCCTTATAATCCAATTTATTTTTAGCCATTATGATTTAGAGTATAATTGATAGGTTCTGGTGTCATATTATACATATATACACACACACATATATATATGTTTCTGTGTATATATGCATATGTATATATGAATATATAATATAAATAAAATACTTATGTATGTATATGTATGTGTATATATGTATGCATGTATGTATTATGTGCATATGTATTTGTATTGGGTCACAATCCATTTAAGTAGTCCAAGGGAAAAACTGTAGTCAAGATTTGTCTTCTATATTCCCAATCTTCCCATTGTGTTTTCCATTCTCAGTGTCAATACTATTTTCTCATTCTCTATCCTTATCCTCTGCTCCCTCCTAACCCCTGACAGAACCCAGTACTTTCCTGATTTTACCCTTCTTCCTCCATAGCAAGATGAGCTATCAGATCCTTTGATTAAACTATTACAAATGGCTAATAAAATGTTACCCCTTCAGGGGAATTTATATTTTAACAAGAACCAAAGTCTTAATTTATACAAATAAATTTATAAATGTGATTTTTGTTAACACACCTTGATTGATTAGATCTTTAGACCAGAATAGTTCAAGAACAATATATATTTATGCATACTGGAGATATTGTCAGTTGGATAACTGTCCTCTCTCTACTTAGGAAATATATTTTTTTTCTAGCAGTTGGTTATAAATAGACAAAAAAATAACTTTACAACAATGACAGTATTATTTTGCAGTTCCAATATTTTAGTATTTGAAAAGTATTTTCTATTTGGGAACCCTGTCATATAAGTAATACAAAAATTATTATACCCATTTCACAGATGATAAGATTGAGACTCATCATGTTAGGTAACCATGTTCTAACCTAGTTCTTTTGGTTTGAACTCCCAATATTCAATCTGACAGTGATAATTTATGAAATTTGAGGGGAGGGTTGGTTTTTCACTTTGATAATTTCAGAACCCAGAATGAAAGAGAGAAGTTGAAATGAAGAATAGTGCTTTAATCTTAGCTGACAAGAAAGGGACTGGTGCCCTGGACCAGTAGTTATCAAACTGAGGAGAGGGTGTTTTATCTCTGAGGCATTTCTGGTGCTTTTGAAATTAAGAGAAACAGGGTGCTACTGAGGAAAGAGCACTGAATATTGGGGAGATGAGATTTATATTTAAATCCTGGATTTGACATTTGCTTTGTGACCCTGGGAAAATCATTCTTAGTCTCCATTAGTAAAAGTAGCTAATAACAATATTTACATCATCTGTCTTTGAGGACTATTGTGAGGAAAGTGTTTTGTCAAGCTTAAAGCACTATACAGTAGGAATCTGAGTCATTTCCCCAAATTGGAACAGGCTTTAATTTATGAGACCTGGTGCATAAGTGATTCTAAATGTGATGGCACTATCCTTCAAAGACCTTAGCATCCATATTTCTTTTCTAAGTTTTTCTGATATGCTCTTACCTTTCAATAACTGAGATACTTCCCACTTTTAAAATTGCATACTACCAAGAGATAGCAGTGTGTTCTTATTATGATTTTTGAATTTCCAATGATGACAATAGACATTTATATGGTACCTTGAGATTTCCATAATGTTTTCAGTGCATTATCTTATTTGATCCTTATACCAAACCTCTGAGGATGCCTATTTTATGCCTATTTTGCAGATGAGGGGTCTTAGGCTCTGGGAAGTTAAATAACTTACTTAGATAGGGTCACATAGCAAGTGCCTAATGCTAGATTTGAGCCCAAGTCTTCCTGACACTGTTTAGCACTTTATACAGTACCATTCTGCCTTATTATTTTCAAGAGTAATATTAAGGATAAAAATACTGACTCTTTTGAAGTCTGGCTTTTGAAGTGTCCCTCCACCCCCAGTTATTAGAGATCTGAGACACTGTGGTATAGTGTAGTCACAATGGTGTCAAACTCAGATGGAAAAAGTATTTTTGGGGGCTGCATAGTGACTTAGAAAAATGGCAAATTAACATCTACATTGTATTGTATTTTTATTTTTTGTTAAACATTTCTCAATTACATTTTAATCTGATTCCTGTCTCACCTGGGTGTTTTGTGGCCACTTGCAGAACACCGGAAGCTACTCAAAGGCAAGACACTTCTGGGTCACTGTGGTGGAAAGGCTACCAGCCTTAGAGTCAAGAGAATCTGGGTACAAATCATTTTCCAGATACAAGCTGTGTGACCTGTACAAGGGAATTATAATATTAGATAACATTTATGTTTTGCTTTAAGGTTCACAAAGTGTGTCACATACATTAACCCCTTTGTACTTCAGCTCCCTAATTTGTGAAATGAGGGGACCAGACTCAATGACCACTACAATCCTTTCTAGCTCTAAATCTATGATACTATAACGTGTCCAAATCTCTGAAATCTTGTCCTATTAAATGATGTCTTTAAAATTTTTTCCCAATTTTATTGATTTTTAGTTTTCAACATTCACTTCCACAAGATTTTGAGTTCTAAATTTTCTCCCCATCTTGTCCCTCCCCCACCCCAAGACAGCATGCATTTTGAATACCCCTTCTCCTACTCTGCCCTCCCTTCTATCTCCACCCCCCCATCTTCTCTTATCCCTTTGCCCTTCTATTTTCCTGTAGGGCAGGATAGATTTCTATACCCCATTGCGTATGTATCTTATTTCCCAGTTGCATGTGAAAACAATTTTTAACATTTGTTTTTAAAACTTTGGGTTCCAAATTTTCTCCCTTCCTCTCTCCTCACCCAATCTCATTGAGAAGGCAAGCAACTTGATATGGGTTATATATGTGTAGTCATGCAAAACACTTCCATAGTAGTCATGTTGTGAAAAACTAACTATATTTCCCTTCATCCTATCCTGCCCCCTGTTTATTCTATTCTCTCTTTTGACCCTGTCCCTCCTTAGAAGTGTCTGCTTCTGGGGAAGCTAGGTGGCACAGTGGATAGAGCACTGATCCTGGATTCAGGAGGACCTGAGTTCAAATCTGGCCTCAGACACATAACACTTACTAGCTGTGTGACCCTGGGCAAGTCACTTAATCTCATTGCCTAGCCAAAAAAAAAAGTGTTTGTTTCTGATTAGCCCCTCCCCCATCTGCCCTCCCCTCTATCATCCCCCTGCTATCTTGTCCCCTTCCCCCATATTTTCCTGTAGGGTAAGATATAGATTTCCATGCCCGACTGAATGTGTATGTTATTCCCTCCTTAAGCCAAATCCTGTGAGAATAAGATTCACTCATTCCCTCTCACCTTCCCCTGTTTTCCCTCCATTGTAAAAGCCTTTTCTTGTCTGTTTTAAGTAAGATAATTTACCTCATTCTACCTCTCCCTTTTTCCTCTCTCACTGCTTAATTTTATTCTCCAGATATCATCCCTTCATCTTCAACTCACCCTGTGCCCTCTATCTATCTATCTATCTATCTATCTATCTATCTATCTATCTATCTATCTATCTATCTATCTATCTATTTATCTATCCATACATACATACATACATATATTTTTTCCCATCCAACTACCTTAATACTGACAAAGGTCTCATGAATTACAAATATTATCTTTCCATGTAGGAATATAAACAGTTCAACCTTAATAAGTCCCTTATGATTTCTCTTCACTGTTTACCTCTTCACGCTTCTCTTGAGTGTTGTATTTGAAAGTCAATTTTCTGTTCATCTCTGGTCTTTTCATCAAGAATGCTTGGAAGCTCTCTATTTCACTGAATGTCTGTTTTTCTCCCTGAAGGATTATACTCAGATTAGCTGGGTAGGTGATTCTTGGTTGTAATCCTATCTTCTTTGCCCTCTGGAATATTATATTCCAAACCCTCTGGTTCCTTAATGTAGAAGTTGCTAAATCTTGTGTTATCCTGATTGTGTTTCCACAATACTTGAATTGTTTCTTTCTGGCTGCTTGCAATATTTTCTCCTTGACCTGGGAACTCTGGAATTTGGCTACAATATTCCTAGGAGTTTTCCTTTGGGGATCTCTTTCAGGAGGTGATTGGTGGATTCTTTCCATTTCTATTTTGACCTCCGGTTTGAGAACATCAGGGAAGTTTTCCTTGATGATTTCTTGAAAGATGATGTCTAGGCTCTTTTTTTGATCATGGCTTTCAGGTAGTCCAATAATTTTTAAATTCTCTCTCCTGGATCTATTTTCCAGGTCAGTTATTTTTCCAATGAGATATTTCACGTTGCCTTCTATTTTTTAATTCTTTTAGTTTTGTTTTAAAATGTCTTGATTTCTCATAGTCACTAGCTTCCATTTGCTCCATTCTAATTTTTAAGGAAGTATTTTCTTCAGTAATCTTTTGGACTTCCTTTTCCATTTGGCCAATTCTGCTTTGTAAGGCATTCTTCTCCTCATTGGCTTTTTGGACCACTTTTGCCATTTGGGTTAGGCTATTACTTAAGATGTTATTTTCTTCAGTGTTTTTTGGGGCTTCTTAAGCAAGCTATTGATTGTTTTTCATGATTTTCTTGCATCACTCTCATTTCTCTTCTCAGCTTTTCCTCCACTTCTCTTACTTGCTTTTCAAAATCCTTTTTGAGTTCTTCCATGGCCTGGAGCCAATTCATATTTTTTCTTGGAGGCTTTGGATGTAGGAGCTTTGACTTTGTTGTCTTCTTCTGGTTGTATGTTTTGATCCTCTTTGTCACCAAAAGAAAGATTCTATGATCTGACTTTTTTTGCGCAGCGTGCTCATGGTCCCAGCAAATTACTTGACTTTTATACTCTTTGTTAAGGTAGGGGTCTGCTTCCAGTGTGGAGAATGTATTTCAGCGGTTTTGTGCAGCTGTTTTCAGAGATACTTCTAGGGACCTGTAAATTTTCAATTTTTCCAAGGTGATATGATGAAGGGTGAGGTGTTTACTCCTTTCCTGGCCTAGACTCTGGTCTATGAGTGACTACAAGCACAATTTTCTGCCTTATAACTATGAGGAGGAGTCCCTCTCCACTGCTACTACAAACTCCACCACACCAGCACTCTTCCTTGCCCCAGGACTACCACCCAGAACTGTGACCCAGATCCAAGCAAAGGCAAAGCAAGAGAATCCTGCCTCAGCACCAGTAGAGAGATCCTGCAATCCTCCTCTGATCAGCCACTTCATCACCTCTCCCTCTGTAGGCAGAGAGCTCCAGAAGCAGCTGCTGCCCCAGGGCTGCACTGGGACTAGGGTTGGACTAAGCTCCTTTCTCATTGAGGTCCAACAGACCTTTCCTACTGACCTTCTAAGTTGTCTTTGGTGTTTGTGAGTTGAGAAGTCTGGAAACTGCCACAGCTCCCCTTGATTCAATCCCCTGAGGATTGCTCCAGGTTCACTGAGGCCTGGTCTTTGCCTGTACAGCCTGTGTGGCCCATACTGAACTGTGCTCCTCTCCCATCCCTGCTAAACAGATCTTTCCAATCAACCATCCACATTGTATTGGGCTGGAGATTTTTTTCACTCTATCTTTTTGTGGGTTCTGCAGCTCTAGAATTTATTTAGAGCCATTTTTACAGGTATTTGGAGGGGTTTGGGGGACAGCTCAAGCAAGTCACAGTTTTCACTCCACCATCTTGGCTCTGCCCCTGATTGCATCATATTTCAATTCAATTTAATCACATTAAAGAAATATTTACTAAGGGTCTTCCGTATATGGAGCACTATGCTAGGAGCTGGGGGGAAATAAAAAAGTTTAGATAAGATCTAATGTCCTTTGAATGGAGCTTGCAGTCTAGTGAGAACATGACATGTACACAGATGATTATAATATAAACATATGTTAGAAACATGCAAAGCAAATCCTATATGACGTCTAAGAGGACGTTCTGATCAACATGAGAAAGATCTCTGGAGGAGGTGACAATTGAGTTGGACTTTAAAAGATGGATCAGAATTCTATAGCTTAAGATAAAAGGAACCACACCAAATATAGTGAAAGGCATGAACAAAGACAGATTGTCTTCAAGCTGTCTTCATTCAAGAAGGTCAACTAAATAATAAAAATATAGTATTTCCCCTTTGCTTTTTGTCATGTGGTATAATAGAGTGAAGATTAAGATAATTTAGGTGTATTTTCATTGGAATTTTCATCAAGACCTTAAACCATAAAGTAATACATTACAATACCAACCGCAACTCACCAAATAAATATATGATATAGGAGAAGTGAACTAATGGGATAATGGAAAGATGTATTATGATTTTTTTATTTTTGGAAGAAAAAAGCATTTTTTTCTCCTAAATTAACTCAGAATGTTTAAATACTTGAAAAATGAATAAGAAAGATTTTTTTGTCTGTATTCTATGACACAAAAGTGGCCGTACAGCACAGTAGTTGCAGAGTTCTCCTCTGAGGTAGAAAGACTGGGTTCTTCTCCTGATATATACGTGTGATTGTGGGCAAGTAATTTAAAATCTCAATACTCTAGGTAATTACCATAAGACCATAAGTTGTAGGGAAGGTCTTTGCCTACATTGGTAGAGGAAATTTACTCATTTGGGGGTTCTTCATACCAATTAAATCCAAAATCTAATCCTTATGTCTTATTTATGACACAATGTAAGAATTTGTGATTGCATGTGCTCCACCAAGCTCCAGCAACCTCCTCATCCTGGAAGATCCCTCTGCTCTTGTAACCTCTTCCTCTGATTGGTTATTTCCTCCCAGAATCTGCATTTTAAGGAAGGATTGACAGACCAACAATGTTTTCTCCTTCACTTCTCTCTGGACCCTGCTTTTCTGTTTCTGACTTTCCTAACTTCTTTCTCCATCATCTCTCTTCTCCCTCCACTTCAAGCTCCTTTTAGCCATTTTCCCTCATTAGGATATAAATTCCTTGAGGGCAAGGATGGGGACTGGCCTTTTTGCCTCTATTTGTATATTTTTATCCCCAGTGTTTAGTAAAATGGTTGGCACATAGTAAGTGCTTAATGAGTGCTTATAGATTATATATAGTATGTAATATTTCAGTGGTATAAGTGATTATATGTGATAATAAGTGACAAAATAAAATAAAGTGGGAGAACTGTGAGAATTTTTGAGTGTAACATTCTAGTGTGGTAGGGTTATTTAATTTAAAAAAGTAAGAATACCACTTAAGGAGTGAATAAAGAGGAACTGAATTTTGCAAGGATGTAAAGGACTATTCTGTAGCAAATATTGGATTTTCTAAGCCTCTGTTTAAGCTTTTATTAATTTCTCAAAGTACTATTTTATGGCTTTTATAATTATTTTTTTCTATAAAATAAAAATCATATCCAAGTATTTAGCATGGATTTTGTGGTTGCTTTACAGTAACAATTTTATTGTAGCATTACTTTGCATAGAGAACCGGATGTGTTTAAATTTGAAGAGGTTTGTACATTAAGGAAAAAGATACTATATATGGATACAAGTATCTATATATGTGCACATATGCATACATACATATTTACACATATAAGGATAATGCATACATATATACTGTAAATTATAAATGTATTATATATGCAAACATACAAGTATGTACATAGATACATGTATACATAGATACACACAGTGTATCTATGTGCATATATCCATACACACATATGCATATACACACATGTTTGTGCATGTGTGTGCGCATGTGTGTGTGGGCGTGCGTGTGTGTGTGTGTGTGTGTGTGTGTGTGTGTGTGTGTTAAGTCTTGGAGTCAAGTTCATGTCTTAGGTCAGATACATCCTAACTGTGTGATCCTGAGAAAGTCACTTAAACTCTCAATGTTCTAGGCAACTTTTTATAATTATGTCTTGTAGGGAAGGTGTTGATCAACATTAGTAGATGGAATATCCTCATCCTGGAGATTCCTATATTAATGAAATCATAGGTCTCAAATCCCCATTCCCAAGTGTGATTATGTGACATGGGAGACATTGGTGCAGGACCGCCCAGCATGGCATGCCCTCCTCAGAGAAGGTGCTGTGCTCTACGACAAAGCAGAATTGAAGTAGCTCAAAAAAAATATGAGATGCAAAAATTTAGAGAATCCACCCCAAATGTTCACATGGATTATTTGTGCCCAACCTGTGATAGAGCATTCCAAACTCATATTGGTCTGATCAGTCACAGTTGGACACAATGTAACTTAACTCTAACATAGTAAAGTCACTTTGGTCCTCTTTGAGAACAAAGGACAACAACCAACCAACCACCCAAGAGTGTGTGTGTATGTGTGTGTGTGTGTGTGTGTGTGTATACATTTATAAATCTATATATAAATAGATATGCAATATTTATTATTTCTTGTTGTCACTAACAAAATACATAAGAAATAGTAATTATCCATTTTAGAGCATTACTCAGAGGCCATATACAATTTTTTTGGTAATTGTATCTCCTGCATGCCTCCACTAAAGCTTTACTCCTATGTTTCATCATGAAGTGAGGGTGACTGTGAGCTCTCAGAGATGCCAGCAAAGCACAAGCTCTGACAGGTTCCTCCAAGCTGAAAAGGCTTCAAGTATGGGCCTGTCAGTGTGTCTGTTGTCTAAGGATCAGTCTACCTAAGCTAATCAACAGAAGTTTGGTCACCAGGTGATGCATTTTTCCCCTCACACAATGTTACTCATAGAAGGAATAGGTACATACATGAATATAGGTACATAACACTTACATAATAGCTCACTTAGCCTTCCTACACCACCATAACAAGCATCCTGGCAACTGAATTTAGTTAACTTTCTTCTGACAATAACTTTATCCTCTTATCTCCTGGACTAAACCTAGACAAAGAGCTCTATGACAGCTGGCAGCTCATTGAGTTTGCGTTCTTGTTTGGTAGTCTTGCTTTGAGGGCAACTAGGTGGCACAGTGGATAGGGTGCCAGGCCTAGAGTCAGGAAGACTCTTCTTCCTGAGTTCAAATCTGGCCTCAGACATTTACTACCTGTGTGACCCTGGGCAAGTCACTTCACCTTATTTGCCTCAGTTTTCTCATCTGTAAAATGAGCTAGAGAAAGAAATGGCAAACTACTCCAGTATCTTTGTCACAAAAATCCCAAATGGAGTCATTAAGAGTTGGACATGACTGAAAAATGACTCAACCATAGCCTTGCTTTGACAGTGGTAGACACACTTCCCAGTGATTGCAGGCTTTCATTTTTCCCTTGTTTTTTGGTTGTTAAGTTTCTACTTTGAATCTCAATTCACTAGGAACTGGGCTCTCCATTCTATACTTCATTTTTGTGATAGTCAGATTTGCTACTGCTAAATATATCTCTTTCCTAGCCAAGTCCCTGACACTTTTTGGCAGGCTTATGTAACAATCAATAATTGAGTATTTATTAAGAACCAGGTACTATAATAGGCACTGGGAATACAAGTACAGTGAATTAAATAATCCCTTCTATCAAAGAGCTTACATTCTAATATAGGAGAAGATGAGAATGTGTGTGTGCACATATATCTCTATCTGTATCTATAAATAGATAGATAGATATAGCTATGTATACATGTAGATATCTATCTATCTATATATGTATACACACACACAGAATGACTATAAGGAGAATAGACATGAAAAATACAAAGTAGTTAAATATAAGGTATTTTGAGGAGGAGAATATTAGCAGGTGGACAGATCAAGAAAGGTTTCATCTAGAACAGTACTTCTTAAACAGTACATAAACCCCATATGGGGTCACGAGAAATTTGGAACAGTAAAAGGATTCTGAAAACACAATGACCAAAAATTAATTAAAACTCAAACGCATAATGAATCCAAGGTGTTTCTGGCAGCGCTTGTCCATGTTGCATCGCACAACTGCACTGCAGCCTTGGTTCTGAACACAAACCATGTGCACATTACACTGCACATGTCCTCAGGCCATGCAACTCCAACTAATGCTATGGAAACATGAAAAGGGATTGCTAGTGGAAAAAAAAATTAAGAAGTCCTGATCTAGAAGGTAATGCTTGATCTGCATCTTAAAGGAAGAAAGGGGCTTTATAGGTCTCAGATGATGAGGGAGTGCATTCCAGGCATGGGGATGGGAAGACAAAAAAATGAAGAGGAGAGGTCACATGTCGTGTATGAGGAAGAGAGAGTCTAGTTTCACTAGATCTCAGAGCATAGTAAAGGGAGGCTAGAAAGATAGGATGGGGCAAGAGTATGAAGGTATTTAAAAGCCAAACTGAGAAGTTTGGTTCTGAAGGCAATAGGGAGGCACAGGAGTTGGTTGGGTAAGGAAGTCACATGATCTGTGCTTAAGGCAAATCACTTTGGAAACAGTGTGGAGGATAGACTGGAGTGGGGAGAATTTTTTTTATACCAATTATAATTTTTGGTAACCTTCTGCTTATTCCAATCTGCTTTTCTATCCTCTCTGGTGAATGGGTCATTTGGAAGGATGATAGGCTATCTAACTAGGGACTGAATATTGTATCTTCTCTTGCTTGGAAAGATACCTTAGATCTTATATTCTGATTAGGCAACGGTTGAAAGTACTTGTGTTTGTCTGTCTTTTCCTTCATGGACTAGTCTGCTCTTGTACTTGTCATTGGAATCGTGTCAATTCTGCAAACATCTATGATATCCTCAGGGCCTATTCCAAGAATAATTGGCCCCTGGTTTTATTTCCATGGTTAGACATAGAGCTTTGACCCAAATCTGGGGATCCTGGTCTTCCCTGTTCTGGTCCATCTTGTTGCTCCCTGAGACTGTTTGGTGATGGCCTATTGCTTCAGAGTAGTATTTTGTAAGCTTGTGGAAATTTGAGTAGAAAATTTGTGTGTGCACCATTTTCTATGATTATCAGCAACACTGTCATGCTGATGTAGTACAAAGAGTACTAGATTATGAGGCAAAAGACATGGGTCTAAATTATTTTACTGCATTCTAATTTCACATCTTTTGTATGTATATTGTATTTCTGCTAACTCAAGGATTGGCAAACTAGCTCATGGATGACATCCAACCTTCTGCTTTCATAAGTAAAATATAATCTATTAAATGTGTTAAGAACTAAATTAAGTATTAAAAATTATTGCTGAAGTCAATAGATTAAACAGCTGTTTCACAAGGAACCTAAAGAATAAGAGAAAATCTTTCTGAATCCTTGTTTCTTTACCTCTTTTCCCTTTTAGGCCATAGTTTGCAGATCTTTTCCTTAGAGACAGGGACAGTATCTTTTCCATCTTTGTATCCCTAGCACCCAAGAGAGTACCTTGCACATAGCAGGTCTGAAAGAAATTAAATCTGTTCATGGAATTGATTATCTCATCACATAAAGGAAATTTCCCCCGCATGCAGTTGAAACAAATGTTTTCAAATGAATAAGTTAATACCCATCACTTTATATGCCAGTTTCTTCCCTAAATGAATGTTCGTATCTTATGGACATGTGGACTTTTGGTGGAGAGGACCCTGGTATTATGAGAAAATGTACGTAATTCAAAGCTGTAGGGAATATGCCATAGTAATGATGTCTGAGCTTATTTGCTTTCACAGTCTATACCCATCTGTAAATTTTTCTTGTGCTTGTTATTGAGGAGAAGAGGTGAAGAAACAGGGGATTCATGAAGAGTTTCTCTCATTCTATATGTTCAATTGTTTAGCTGGTCCTATTGTTTTAGGCAATCAATTTTTTTTAATACTTCACTTAGTTTCTAACATAAACAATACTTTATATTTTAGCTATTAAATTTAACTATCTAAAGAACAACTATTTATAAAATGTTTGGATATATTCTGAAAACAGTTACTGATGCTATTATTTACAACTTTTAAAGCTTTAGTCGGCACTTTTCCTGGGGGGGAGGGGCATGATGTAATAATACGTGTGATGATCCTTTGAAATGTGTACGATAGGATGCTCACCAATAACCTAGATAGCCTCACAAAAGAAATTTAAGATTGAGATTTTAAAATGTCAGCTTTTTTATCTTAAAGAATGAATTAGGACAAAAAAGAATATTTTAGCTACTTAGAATTTCTGTGGAGACCTTTGTTGTCCACTAGCCCAATCAACCTCAGGGTATTAATTCTTCTTACCTGCCACTTCAGTACTTTGATTGTGCTCATCTGTCTAATGGAGGCTATAAGTAGTGAAACTTCTTTCTTTATTTAATGCTTTCCCACATGGAATGTTAATTTAAGATATCCTTGGCTAAAGGCCCATAAAGCAATGTTAGTAGAGCATAATGGGTTGCCATAGGTCATATTCATTAACTTATTTCCCTAGAATGTGTTTCCATCAACTTTTGAATATTCACATTAATTGAGTAGAGGGACTGTATTGGGGGTGGTTTTTCCTAAATTATGTGCGTTTTTCTTGGAATATATTTTGTTCCTTTTTTTAGAGGTATGTTTGATGTTTGGGGAATTCACTAGACTTTAAATGAAGCTGTATTGTAAAATTAACACCCAGGAGGAGTTGGAAAGTTTCCTTATTTCTGTCATCTCAGGTCTCCTCTGATTTCCATTACTCTCTGGTTTCACATTACCTGCAGGATAAAGTACAAACCCATTTGCCTGCCAAACTCCTCAGGACCTTTCTCAATCTGGCCCCAATCTACCTTTTCAAGTTTACTTTTCCATCTCAACTCAAAATGAACACTTGACTCTGCTCTGTTCCAATCAGGCCAATCAAGTTGTTCTTTGGGGGATAAAAAGCAGACTCTTGCAGCACTCTTGTTCTTGATATTGGGTTGGTCCGAATATATACTAGCCCCAAATATAGATTGTACCATTAATATAAAATTTCTGTGAAAGAAAATATATAATGATGAAATCATATAAATTATAAACTACATATCTGTATATATACATGTGCATATATACCCTGCCCCTCCCCCAAAGTGTATGTATACTGCAAAATAACACTAGCTAGAGCTGACTTGGGTTTTATTTTTTAATATTTTATTAAAAACTTAACATTGAACATCAAAACAAACTTGTTTGGTAACTACATACATTTAAAATAGTTCATTTCAGTGCAAAAATTATCATAACATTATTTTTGCTACTTCCTCTATGCCCTCATTTGAATTCTTTATTCTTTCATTCTTCTTTGCTTTTCATTATATGATCTTAGTTACTTTGTAATTGATTGTTCTGCTCCTACTTTTTGGCTTTGAATTATTTCATTAAGATCTTTCCATATTTCTTTGTATTTCTCATACAAGTTGGTCTTAAGTGCATAATTATATTTCATTACATCAGTGTACAACCAGGCAAAAAACATACACACATATCTATAAAACTATTGCTCTATTTTTGGACAATTGGGTCCCCACTATTTTATAGTTCTATCTTCTATTGTACAAATACACATATTTGTACATATATGCATTTGTATAAAACTGTTACTGTATCATTGGACAATTAGGTATTCACTACTTTATAGTTTTATATAATATTGCTATGAAAATTTTTGAAGAGATGGTTCCCTCCTTTTTTTTTCCTTTTTGTTCTTTTTTTTTTTTTTTTGGATTACACATTGAGATTATACATTCAACTTATTCAGGTTATAGGACTAATACTAATTTCCTTATAATATCTTTTCTCTTCTTTATTACTTAGCCAAACCCCATCTGCCCTTCAAGGATCTGTTTAATTCCAATCTTTTTTTTAGCAAGCTTTTCCTATTTTGATAATCATGAAATTATTCTCTCTCTTAAATCCTACAGTATTTATCATCTAAGGTCCCTGAATGGGGGCTATATTATGAAAATCTTATGTGATCATAGGATTTAAATGAGAAGGTACCTAGTGAGCTTTTTGTACCATTTTCTAGTTTTAAAGATAAGGAAACTGAGGTTCAGAAAAACTAAATAACTTAGGCAAAGGACTCACAGGTAATAAAAACCAGAGGTAGGAATCAAACCCACACCCTACATAATGCAGTCTCATTAACTGAAAAAAGAGGAAGGCCTCAAGTAAGCTCCCATATTTGTAGATAATTTATCTGAGTAATTAGTTTACCCCGTGGAACATAGAGTATTTGAGATTTAGGATAGGTAATTTTAATTGGAAACAAAAGGGAAAAGAAAACCATGACAGCAGACATACCTTGTTATCAGGAGTGCATAAAAGAAGACACAGGGTTTGGAACCCTTCCATGTTAATTTTCTGGGTGCCAGAAGGGACAACAGCTAGAGATAAACTGGCCATTGCATAGTTTTGTTTTAGGGGAACATATTCCTGAATAATGATTCCTCAGATTTATGAATGCAGGATCATAGGTCTACAGCTAGACTCATTTTACAGTAGGTCATGAATTTCCCACTATATACAAGGCACTGAGCAACATATGGATAGTTTTAAAGATGAACAATATGTAGTTTTTGCCTTTAAGTAGCTTACATTCTAGTAAATATGAGAATATGGTCTCAAATAATTATAATATAGGGTAGACTTGTAGATGTATAATGATAATAATGAATTTTTAGAAATAAAATAATCATTATGCATCTCCCTTTTATCAGGTTTTTTTTGGGGGGGGGCAGTTGGGGTTAAGTGACTTGCCCAGGGTCACACAGCTAGTAAGTGTCAAGTGTTTGGTCTGAGGCCAGATTTGAACTCCTGATTTCAGGGCCGGTGTTCTATCCACTGTGCCACCTAGCTGCCCCTTTATCGGGTATTTTAAAAGAAAGATGATAAGCTAGTAATTTTAAGATAGACACCAAGGCATATTGGGCTCTGTGAAAGACTGACTAAGGACATATTTGAGGATAGTCACAGGTTTAGAGCCCAATTTATACTATAGAGATCATTAGCTTATCTCTGTGTCCCTCAATTAGTGTAACAAATTTATTATAGAATTTTCCTGTTTATTCTATGATGACTTTTTGCAGGACTCAGCTAGTTTTTTTTTCAATTTTTGTTCAATTTTATTGTGGGCTGGTTGGTCATCTCAAAGCAACAGGGCTAAAGCTGAATTTTTTAAAAAAGAAATAGCATCCATAATTTTAATGAATTTCAAGGAAATTTGGCATTTGAGTAAAAGAAAAAGGGGTGGAGATGCAGAGAGAGCTGCTGTTCACAAATCAGTAATGAAGTGTTTTTATTAAATGATTTTTCCCAGTAACAAACACCACTACTCTCAAAGGGATTCTCCTAAACCTCCCTTTCTCCTTTCACTCTTTCTAGGATGCAGAATGTTCCCCTATTCCAAAGTGACTACTGGCTTTTCACTAAACACACTTTGGTCTTCTTAACCTTGGAACAAATGTAGTCAATCAATGATTCAACAAGCATATTGATAAATATCAAGTTAAACAGGGCAGTAATGGAGAAAATAAGAAAGTCAACAGGTTAAAGCAGGAAGAGTTACAACAAAAGAGGGATTTTTGTCTTAATGATTTTAGGCAACATACAAATAATTTATACTGAAACCTATTACTCATTTTTTTTTCTTACTCATCCTCTGATTTTTAATTCTTATTTAAAATAAGAAAACAACTAGCATTGACTGGGTTATTTAGGACTTGTTTCATAGGTACAGACATAGCTCAAATAATTTTGTTACATCAATATTAACAAAATAACCAATCCCTGCAGTGACATTGTAAAACCTACCTTACTTAAAACACTATTTAATCAATGACCCAGTTACTCTGTTATTCGTTTGAAACTGGTGAAGCAGAAAGAGAACTAGCTTTTTGGTGGGACTATTTGGGTTTAAAACTTGAACCTTTCTGAGACATAGTTTCCTAAACTGTAAAGTGAAGTGGTGGAACTAGATGACCACTAAGGTCTCTTTCAGCTCCAGATCCATGGTCCTAAAAGCTATCCTCTATAATTATGTTTCCCTTATGTTTTTTTTCTCTCCGTGTGTGTGTGTGTATCCATCTATGATTTTAGGAGTATGTATGTATACATGTATGTGTACACATACACACACATATGATTGTCCTCAGAGTTCATTGGGTCTCTAGCTGGCAGTGACCTTAGAAATCATTAATTTTACAATAATGATTTTATGATGATTTTACAAATAACTGCCTTATTTTACAAGTAAGTAAATTGAGTTCCAGCTAATCTAAATGGATTGTCTAAGGTCATATGCAAATAAGTGGTCAGAGACAGGAAAACTGTAAGTATAATGGAAAATAGCCTAACAAAAATCCATACAATATTAATGAAATATTGGGTCTAAGGCTTACGGAATCTATAGAATGTAGGTAAGTGGTATAGTACTTAGAGCACTGGTCCTGGAGACAGGAAGATCTGAGTTCGAATTCAGCCTCAGACACTTACTGGGAAAGTAATTCAACTCTGTTTGCCTTATTTTCTTCCTTTCAAAATAAGTTAGAGGAGGAAGTAGCAAACTGTTACTCCAGTATTTTTGCTGAGAAAACTCCAAACAGGATCAGGAAGAGTCAGACACAACTGAAATGAGTGAACAACAGAAAAAATAATACTTCCTCATCAAAAAGGTAGAAGGGATTTTTTTTCTAGTTCAGCCCCCTCACTTTATTATTATTATTTAGTTAACAAGCACTTACTCTTCTCTCTCTCCCAGCCTCCTTCATTGAGGGGGGGGAGGGGAGAGAAAAGAAAAAAAAAGCAACCTTGTAACAAATATGCATAGTCAAGCAAAGCAAATTCCCACATTGGCCATTTCCAAAAATTGTATGTCTCATTTTGCACCTTGAGTCTGTCAATTCATGGTCAAAAAGTGGGTAGCATGTTTCATTATCAATTCTCTGGAAAGATGCTTGATCATTGCATTGATCTAGAGTTGTTAATTCTTTCAAAGATATTTTTCTTTACAATGTTTTTGTTGTGTAAATTGTTCCTCAAGGATGAACACATTCAAAGAGCACTTGATGAACAGGTCTAAAACCTACTGAAATTTTTGAATAAGCAGACATCACTTCGTTGAGGAATAGTCAAGGCTCACAACCATTGGATTTGTCAAAACTGAGTTGCTCATAATAGCAGTTCTAGTCCTTGCCCCCAGGAATTGCAGAAAGTTCATCTGTAAGGAGCCTGGACCTAGAGATCAATGTAGATTAGGTAAGGGAATGATAGAAATGACAATACTTTCTTAAAGGTTCTAAAAAGTTAACATCTACTAGCTACTCGATAAGAAATACTCAGGTATTTAGAATTATATATGAAAAGCTCACTATCTTTCACTGACTGACAGATGACCAAATCCTAAACTATGAATATAAATATCCTGGAGAAATCAACCAATAAATTATATTGAAACCAGGTCATTATCACAGACTGAATTATTGCTCATAATTTTTTGAACATAATGTTAGTTCATAAATAAATACAATATTTTAAATAGATATCACCAAATATTAGTGATCTCAAATCTACCATGGAATGAAAAGCTTTCAAAACATAGAGTAAGCAGAAGAGATCAAGATCATGTGGGAATAGGATGATGTGAATATTATTACTCTTTTACTTGTAGGAAAAGGGAGGAAATAAGCATTTATACGGCACGTACTATGTGCTAGGCACAGTGTTGAGCAATTTACAAATATCTAATTTGATCTTCTGAACAACTCTGAGGTAGATGCCATTATTATCCTCATTTTTTGGTTGAGGAAACTGAGGCAAATAGAGGTTAAGTGACTTGCCTAAGGTCAGACACCTAGTAAGTATCTGAGGCTGGATTTGAATGCATGTCTTCTTGATTCTAGGCCCAGTGCTCCATCCATTGCACCAACTAGGTTGCCTTATACCGATCGATGAGCCTACAGATCTTACAACCTACTTTCATTCAATTGCAAATAGCAATTAGTTTATCCATTTATGGAATTGCCAGTAGACTATTAGATAAAAAAGAATAGTAGGATAGGGGCTTGTCTCAGAATAATTCCTATCTGAACCCTATTGGAAAAAAAAAAGATGAGCATGGGATAATAATGCCAATAATAACTGACATTTATGTTGTAAAGAGCTTTACACACATCATTTGTTGCTCATGACAACCTAATGAGTAGAAGGTACTGCTTGAGTGCTGTTAAATGTCTTGCTCAGGGTCCTAGAGCTATTTTTCATCTGGAGATGGCATAAAAATCCAGGGTCACTGATACTAAGTCCAATGCTCTCTCCTATGCAGGCTTTGTCTCTTATTCCACATGTCCCACAGCTCTGCATTTGACTGTATGAAAGAAAAAGTATATGAAATATTTAGTAGAAGTCTATTTATGGTCACTGCCTTTTTTTGTGTGGCCATTGATAGCATTGATAACTAGTTTTTCCACATCTCTCCTCTTTATTTTGTGGATTACTTAAGAGTAAAGTATTCTTTTTTCTTTAAGCTTTTGAAGAATTATTTTTCTTTAAAGGAAAATCAAAGGGAATAGAAAGTGACTTACAAAACACGATTGAAGTTGTGAATTGGTACAGTTAGTTGTCAGTTCCATAAACTTATATAATCTCTTTGAAAGTTGGATTGACTAGTGGTCATGTTTGATCTAGTTCAGCCAATAAAATACAGGATATAATCTTTATATAATTACAAAAGTCTCACTGCTTGATCCTACCTGGAGGTTACAAGTATGATTCCAGCAGCAAGCTTCTTTCTCTGCTAACGTATATTGACTCTTTATCTTTTTTGGCCTTGAGCCAGAACAAGAATTTATAACAAAGTAGTATATTTTATTTTTGTTGTCAATTGGCTTAGCCCGGTGAAGGTTATTGTAATCTGACTAAGAACCACCCTGAGGCAGCATGTTGAAATGTAAAAGAGCCTTGTATTTTTCCATTTCCTTCTCTGTTCACAAAGGGCATTACAGATGGGCAAAATAAATGCATGGTGAAATGTCCAAGCACCTGGCTCAAACAGAGCAGCTTAACTGAAGACACCTCAACATCATCACTTCCATTAGGTGATTCTCTTAGACAAGAAATCATGAACTTAATTTGGCAGAGGTAAAATATATAATGACAATTTATTTTAATCATTTTTTCTTTTCTTTTAAAAGCATTTAATATGTCAGAATCAGGGGACTACCCAATCCACCTGCATTTTTGTAGCTTATATTTGTAAATCCAGTGTTATCTGGAATTTTGAAAGAATAGAACTTAAGGGGACCTGGACTTGATAAACTTTTTCAAAAACATTTTGATAATTGTATTCCAATATATTTAGTTTCCTTTGTATTTTATTTTATGTATTTAGAAACATTCTGAGCTTCATTTGATTGTCAAAAGGGTCCATCACCTAAAAAAAGTTTAAAAACCCTTGCCTTAGACTTTGCACGTGTGTTCATATCATGCGTTTCTGAATCTTCCTTTCCAGTTTCAGAGGCTTTGACCGTACAGTCTTTCTTAGTTTTTTTTTTTTTTCCCCTCCTTTCCTCCTGTATGCTCTCTTTGACTGGTTTGGAGTGCTCCCACCAGGCACATAATAAGAGTTCAGCCAATATCTCAGGCTGAATTTGTGATTTACTTGAGTAGAGACACACTCACCTTGTAAGTAATCTCTGTTGGTTACAAGTAGCTGCAGCTTTCTTATGGGCTTTCAGACTTGGTAAGAATCTTTTATATCAAACATGGGAATAATAGTCACCTGGAATATGGCATTAGCCCCTCCTAGCCCATGCTTTTCAGTGCTGGAGTACCATTATTTACCCCCCTTTTGATGAATCTGTGATGGTAGTTTCTATGTAGGTAACCAGAGATTGTTTTCAGACAGATGCCCTCCCCCCGCCATTGACTTTTTTAACAATTAAAAAATATTGTTTCCTAATGACACATTTTATCCTTAGAAACTTCATTACTAGAGGCGTTATCATCTAGGAAAAAGTCACTAAATGGTAACTGAAATAAGATGAAATGTACCTGGAAATAAAATGTGTACCTGGTCATCTTGGAACAGAAGAAACAGAGGAGTGGTGGTGTGGAGCAAGAATCCAGGAATATGGTCCTGGATCCATCATCCGCTAGCTGCATGGACTCAATAAGTCACCTAAAAATAATGTGTTTTTTGTTTTTTAAATCCATAAAATAAGGAAATTGGTTTAGCACAGAAATGTCAAACACTCAACCACCTGCCTTGGCCCACAGCACTCCTATGTGCAGGATGAATCAAATTAAAATTGGAAATATCAGGGCAACTAGGTGGCGCAGTGGATAGAGCACAGGCTCTGGAGTCAGGAAGACCTGAGTTCAAATCCAACCTCAGACACATAACAATCACTAGCTGTGTGACTTGGGCAAGTCACTTAACCCCAATTGCCTCACCAAAAAAGCAAAAAAATTGGAAAATATTTAACAAAGTGGGACAGCTAGGTGGCTCAGTGAATAGAGCACTGGGCATGGAGTCAGGAAGACTCATCTTCCTAAGTTCAAATCAGACCTCAGACACTTACTAGCTGTATGAACCTTGGCAAGTCATGTAAGCCTATTTACCTTGGTTTCTCCATCTGTAAAATGAGCTGGAGAAGGAAGTGGCAAATCACTCTAGTATTTTTACCAAGAAAACCCCAGATGAGATCACAAAGAGTTGGACAAGACTGAAATGATTGAACAACAACACAACAGCATTTAACAAAGTAATTAGGGATACAATAAAACATATATAATGTTAATATATGGTTTTCTAAGTCAACATGCAACTGCAGGAATCCTTATATAAGATTTAGTGGCTTTCTAGTTGAGTTTCTATTTGAGTTTCACAACTCTGTTTTAGAGGATAGCAAAGTTCCAGTTCCAGCGTTCTCTGAATTCTCTGAATTAAGATTAGGGAGTAAAAGGAGGCCCCTAGGAGTTAAAAAATCTGGATGGAATTGACTGGCCGTCAGGGGTTTTTAATCTTTTTTTGTGTTATGGACCTTTTCATTAATCTGCTGAAGTCTATGGTTTCCTTCTTAGAATAGTGTTTAAAATGAATATATCTATATCTATGTATAAATATAAATATATATGTTGAAAGGAAACCAATTATATTGTGAATCAGTAAAAATACAAAGAAAAAACAAAGAAAACTAAGTTAATGGTGCCCCAGGTTAAGAACTTCTGATAAATATTTTCTGGAGGGGTTGGCTTCAGATTCTTGACATTATTCAGAGTGGACAGGAGCTCTGTTGGCCCAGGAATTCCAAGGAATAGCGGTCTGGACAGCTGCAACTGCAGCTTCCCTCACCATCCTTCTTTTCAGAGTAAGGGGTCATCTTGGGGAGAGACTGTACATTATCTCTTCTGACCTCGTTACAGGCAACAGTGCCGTCTAGTTGTTTGAAGAGCATTTCACATACCCCTTCAATTACTCTAAAAAAACCCCTTCTACTTGTTTTTTGAAGGCCCTGCCTTAGGACAGCCTATGATTTGAGGGGCCCTCTGAAATTTATACTTATAGGCTTCCTTGATGCAGAAAATTCCTTTAAGCAGGAACAAATCCTTTCATTCTATTATTTAAGATTAAAGGCTTAAAAATGCAAATGCCTTGTTGAAGTGTAACACTGACTGAAACTCATTCTACTCTAAAGATAATTAATCAATCAGTGATATCAGATCCTCTTTTCCCCTATTTTGATGGGAGTAAAAAAAAGAAGTTGGAATTGGGCCCCTGCAAATAAGAAAGGAGGTTGGCAACTATGGAAGGGGAAGGGAGTGTAAACAGGGAAATTAAGCGTGTGGAAAGAAATGAAGAAAAAAATTGCTTAAACAATTTTGCTGAAAGCTGGCCCTTCAGTTGCATTTACAAATAAAACTGTCCCCACAGGTACTTTTGTTGTGCTTGCTTGATCCTTAACTGTCTAGAATCATTGTCCCTGTTGTATGTTGTATGCCAGTGCTATTTGTCATGATTTATGAGGTCTTTTGGTTTATGTTATATAAGATATCCTCATAAAGGAGTTTCTGTGTTTCTCTCTCTTCTCTCCCCACCAGTTCCATACTTGAGGTGTCACTGTCCATATATAAAACTTGAATTCATAGTATAATTTAATATGCAAAGATTTATTCATGTTGGCCACTATACTTAATATCAATGAAATCCTTGTTGTTGTTCTGTTGTGACTGACTCTTTGTGACCCCGTGGTCCAACTGTCCATTGAGTTTTCTTGGCAAGGATACTGGAGTGGTTTGCCATTCTCCAGTTTTATGAAAGCAGGGGTTAAACGACTTGCCCAAGGTCACATAGTAAATGTCTGGTTTAAACTCTGGTTTTCTGGTCTATATAACTCCAGGCCCAATGCTTTTATCCACCGTGCCACCTACCTACCCCCAATGAAATCCTACCCACAAGAAAATTCATTTTCTGATACTTAGGTGTTCATATAGGGGTGATGGTGGGGAAGATGGGCTGGTTTGCCTCCTTAAGCAAGACATAAAATCATCCATGATGCTATTACAACAACAACAAATCATTTTATCTCTGTCTCAGTTTCTCTACTTATATTCTCTACGCACTTGCCCCGCCTATGCACAGAGTTGTTGTGAGGCTAAACTTAAAAAAAAAATTCTTTAATGGATTTGTGATTTGATTGATGAAGGTACTTCCAAAGGTGCAGATTGCAACTTATGTCATGCCTTCTCATCCTTTCTGACCTTCATCCATTTTCTCCCATAAATCCTCCTTAGAAGACTACTCCAGCTAGAAACTTTTATTTCTCTGTTTTTAATCTCTTTTTTTAAAACATTCCCTCTATACCTGTGTAGTTTTCTAGCTGTTCCTGTTACCTTGTAACATGACTGACTCATCTCCTTTACAATCATACATTTACTAGATATTTTACCCTGTTTCTTATGTAAAACATGCACATGCACCCACACATTACTATCACCAGCCCCCATTCCCCAGCAAATAAATTCTTTGCAATGTGTTACAGCCTACTTGGACCCACTGTTCATCTTTCCATTGCATTTTGAATCTCTGGAATTTTAATTCTTCAGAATCAAATTTTGATTCCTTGGAAACTGTGGTGTTTTGCGATACTAAGTCACGTAACATTATTGGTGTTGAAACACTGTGCTTTTGAACTGGGGACCAGCTTTGGATCATTGAAAGTTCTTTGCAGTGTTCCAAGTACAATACAATATGCTCCCTTCCCCGATTCAATGCATGGTCAATGCATAGTCCATCTGCAATGCTGTCCAGGATATTTGTACTGATGGACTAATTCACTAGGCTGGCCATCCAGTTGCATTTCTTTGTCTGGGCAATAAGCGTTTTTCAGTCATTTGATTTTTCTTATTGTTAGGCTAATCTCTTTCAAGTGCTTATAGATCTCATTAAGTCCTATAGTTATTTCAGGACTTGATGCAATCAGCGTAATGTTCTCTCCAAATAGGAGCATCTGGAGGACCTCATCATCTAGATGAATTCCTTTTTGCATTTGGACTTTGCACAGGACATCCCATGTGAGGCCTTTGGCAAACGTTGGTCTCTTTGTTTTATGCCTGTTTTGATATCACTAATTAGAGAATCATTGAACAGAATTATTTATCGTGTTGCATCTATCCCAGAATTTTGTGTGATGTGACCCTAAAATGTACCTGAGAGACATGCAGTTGGAGGAGAGCCATAAAATGCTTTAAAATAAATCAACAAACAATAAACAGAGTAGAATCTTGTATTCTCTAAGGCTTTCAGTAAATTATATAACTATGAAGATGTGTTCTTTCATAAGAAATTGTCTGTGAAAGCCAGGATATTCTCAATTTTCATACAGAATATACTCAATATGTGTGTAGATTATTGTCATAAAAATGTAGTAGAAATATGAAATTAAACATATGAACCAGCAGTGTTGATGTAATGCCTTCTTAGATCCTTTTTTTAGTGGTATTACTGTGTGTATGTGTTTTCTACATCATAATCATGTGGTATTTTTTATACTTTGTTGCATTTTGACATTGATTCCCAAGCAGTTTCAAAATTGTGCCCATCCAGCACTGTTTTCTTCTGTGTATACTTTGTCCCTTCCACTAAAGTACTACTCTAATGACTCATTGAGGCCTGCAGATATTCCTGCCTTCTTTCTTAAATTAAATTCAGAATGCCTGGCACATAATAAGCCCTTAATAAATGTTTGCTGACTGACTGCATATTGACGCCTTTGCCAAGAGGTGGTTGCAATCTTTATTCTTAGACATTTCCAACTTTGGTTGATCAAAATTCTTGTCTTTAGATTTTCATTTTTACAGTGTTATTGTATAAATTGTTCTCTTGTTTCATCTCGTTTCACTCTATATCAGTTCATACGAATCTTCCCCAGTATCTTGTGGAACAATAATGTTGCATTACATTCATATACCAGTTTCTGGTCAACCATTCTCCAAATGATGGTACCACATAACCCTGTGTTTTCAAAGCTTATGCCAGTGTACCATCAGCAGATCCTACCTAAATTGGGAAAGCTTCAAATGTGAATCTGGTAAGTCTATTTTCATAATACCAACTTAGCTAGTTGAGAAACTCATCACCAGAGATTTGGGAAAGTTGCTGAATTCCCCTGAAGACCTTCCCAGCAAAGTATCACCCATAGCAACTTTCCGTGATCATATCACCAAATCATAGAATGTTGAATTATTGAAATAGAAGCACTTGGTCCAATGTGATAGTTTTTCCTATCAATCTTTTTGGGTTTCATTTCTATTTTCTTCTACTGGCCATTGGGTCCTAAGAGTCCAATGTGATAGTTTCAATATTATCAACAATGAGAATAGATTGCTATAGAAATGGAATGAAATTGCAAGCATTTTCACCCTAGATGTTGTCCTATTTCCAGTTTGATCTGTAAATGTTCTTCACATGATTTTGCTTAATTGGGTCCCATGGCAAGTTTGTAAAGACTTTTTTCCTTTCCTTTTGGTGTTTTTTTTTTTTTTTTGGTCTTTCTTCCAAAATTTCTCTGTACCATTTTGTAGATGAGTTTGTACTTTAGCTTTAGTCCTAGTCAAAGGGCTGCAGTTGAGGACATAGAGGGCCACATGTGGCCTTAAGGCTGGAAGTTCCCCACCCCTGAACTATACACATAGATAATTCAGGAATGACTCTGTTAGACAAACCCTCCAGTTTAGTCACTAATTACATTCTTGCTTGTTAGCCATTTTCCCTTCTTTCATTGTCTGCAATTATATACTCTTCCCTTCCTTCAGCATCCAGTTCATATAATATACTCGAGTCTCCCCCAACTATATTAGCTTCTGGAGATCACTCTCTCATTTGAACATTCAGAACAACTGTAGACTTTTGGAAATTTTCTTGTGTAGTTCTGGACTAAATGGAGGAACTTACTGGTGTTTCCTCCCCTCCTCCCTTTTTAGATCATCTGGAGCCCTTTTGTTATTTTTTAAAATATAATTTTATTTCTTGGACAAAATGACTGATATAGAAGTGTTTTCATGATTGTGCATATATAACCTATATCAGATTGCTTACCATCTCAGGGACAGAGAGAGAGAGAGAGAGAGAGAGAGAGAGAGAGGGATAGAATTTGGAACTTAAAACTTTAAAAAACCCAAATGTTAAAAATTGTTTTAACATGTTTTGGGAAAAATAAAATATTATAAAAAAATAATAAAAAGTGATAAAGTTCCTCTTGGCATTCTTTTTCTTTCTCTTTCCCTTTCCCTTTCAGGGGACCATCCCATATAACAAAGATTTTTTTTAAAGAAAAAAAAGAATAAGAAGAGAAAAGAAAATCAGTAAAATCAATAAATACATTGAAAAAAATCTGAAAATATATGTAATGTTCTACACTCCTGAAACTCCCACTTTTGGAAAAAAATTGGGGAAGGCATCTTCTCATGTCTCTTCTTTGGGGCAATGATTATTCTTCTATGCAATTTCTCAGCAGCCACTTTTTATTAGTTTGTGGTTGTTCTTCCCATTTACATTGTTGTAGTTATTGTGTGTATTGTGTTCTTGGCTTGCATCACCTCCTGCCTCTATTATTGTAATAGCCTCATAATTGTTTCTTCCTGATTCATATTTCTCCCCATTGTAAGTCTGAGTGTGTTACCACTCCAGTCATTCAATTTTCCCCTATTTATTCTATAAACAAATTTAAACTTTTCTGTAATTTAAACCTTCAAACCTGGTGCCTTCTTATCATCTTAACCTCTATTCCCTTCTGCGTATTACTTCTTATTTGTACTTTAGCCATACTGGCCTATAGATTATTCCTTACGCTTACTGCATCTCTTTGGTGCATTTTCAATGCTTTCTGCCAAACCATCTCATCACTACATCTTAGAAGCCCTGCTCCTTCTGTTCAAATGGTACTCTCTGCAGGAGGCTTTTTCTGGTCCTCCACTAGTGCCTTCCCTTCCAAGGTGATATAATTTCTACTTTGTGTGTGTCTTGTATATGCCTATTTATGTACCTGCTGTCTTTACCTTTAGAATGTAAGGTCCTTTAGGACAGGCAGTGTTTTCTCTTTTTTTCTTTTTATCACCAGTTCTTAGCCCAATAACTGGCACATAGTAAGCGATTAAGAAATGCTTATTGATTGATTACAATGGTGGTTTTGATTTTGGGAATGCAGAATTCTTAGGAGGAGTTTTGTGGGGGAGTAGTGGTAGTGATACAAAGAAAGAGAAAGAAAAGTGTCATTGAGATACTGAAAAATACATAGGAGGGAGCAGAAGGAAGTTAAGAAGTAGGCAGAGACCAGCAGGGTAGTTTTGGTATTTTAAGAGTAAATTTAATATATACTTAAAACCATCTCAACTCATACACAGAAGAAATCTTTGTTTCATTGCCAATACCTCTTTCCTGTTCTTCCTTATACATTGAAATGATCATTTTTTTTGATGTTTAAATCATGAAAAAAAGGAAAATGTAAAAAAAAATATGAAATTTTATATGAAGTTATAACTTGTGGTAAAAATAGCCTTGTTAGAGGATTGCATTGCAATTTTGGCTTAAGTTGAGACAATATAGTTTTCCTCCCTCTTCAACAATTGCCAAGTGTTTATGGGGGTTGTGGTAGGGGAGTTTATTGTCTTTACAGGAACATAGCTTCCATTTTTTTTTTTGTGAAGAAAAAGAGAGATTAGACCTGAGATTTCATTAGTATAGGGAACTTCTTTTTTGCAGGTTAATAATGTAGGTCTTAGCAAGTCACTTGCTCTCTCAATGATCTAAGCAACTCTCTAAGAGTCATATAAGTCATGTATGACAAGAGGTGGGATTTGAATCCAAGTCTTCCAAGCCTATCTCTCTGTGCTATGCTCCTTCTCTTACAAAAGAAGTCAATAATAAAATAGGATTTGCTTTACATTTAACTTTGCTAAAAGCCATCTTTTATAAAACCCAGCTCAATAAAGCAAGGAAAACTTTAGTATGATGACAATTTTACCTTACTTTTATAAAGTTGTTTTGGACTCATTAACAAGTGATTTAGGGTAATATATCAACATTTATAAAACATTTTTAATGGGTAAACATGTATTTTAATTCTTTTTCAGAACAATGGTTCCCTGGTATGGTGCCAGACTCATAAACAGTGTTCTAAGGTATGTGCTTTAATACTATATAGCTCTTTTTGTAGTTCCCCTTTTTTCTTTATTATCTGGTGTCACATATCAATTACCTTAAATAATATCTTTCCCTATAATTGATTTTAATCAATTTTTTTTCCTAGTATGTTTTTGTATTTTGAATTTCACTTGATAAAATGTAAGTATTTTCAGGCAAATTAATTGATACTTTAATACTGTGGTATGTTTTCCATTTTAGAGAATTCTTTGATATACTTTGCAACTCAACATGGGTCATTTTATTTAGGTTGCATGTGTAATTCTAGTAGTAGCTGCCCCTGGGGGCCTAGCCAGTTCCAGCTGGGCAATGCTTCTATTTCCTCCACCACCTCCTCCTCTTCTTCCTCTACCTTCTCTTCCTCTATCCATGTGGGGAGTCACACCCAAAAGAACATAAATTTTAATCACTTATACTTTGCAAAGTATCTTGGGGTTTGGGGGCTAGTTTTTATTTTCTTCTCTATTTATTCTATCACACCTTTTTTTCCCCCAAAAGACTGGGACAATGAACTATTTTGTCTCATGGAGTTTTCATTTATGATTTTTTGAAATATAGCTCTGAAAAACCAGGCTTTGATAAAAGCCCATTGTGATTCAAATGGAGGTACTAGACTATGTCTTTAAACCCAGATTTCTCTGTCTTTCACTGATTGGCTTGTAATGGGCCCTAGCCCAGACCTCAATTGCTCATTATTTGCATATTGATGGCTTAGAGTAGTGTAAATAGCCATTGTTTCTGTTCTGGCCAGAAAGTCTAAGGGTCTTCCCCACCCAGATTGATTCTTTATGGAAGACAAACTAAGCCAACTTCTGCCTCAATTCTTATTTAGTTTTGCATTCCTGAATGAGCAGTGCCTCAGACAAACTGAGATTTGGGAAAGACCTTAGCTTAAAAAGGCCAACATCTCCCACTGCATCTCTAGTCTTCTTGACCTTTGTCCTGCCACTGGACTGAGATGACCCTGGAGGAGAGAGTGAGGCTATTGACTTTGCACTGCTCTGCCTCACTTAAATCCAATTCACTTGCAAGTCAAGACATCATCCACCTGATGTCATCTCTCCTTTGGAGAATGAAGGACAAACAATAACAATGCAGACCAAATTTGTTGAGTATCAATTGTTTGCTAAGCTCAGTTCAAGAGAAGAAAGTAAGTACTGCTCTTTTAGGAACTTTTTAGAATCAAAAATGATGTTGAGATACCAGTAACTTCAATATGCAACATTACATGCTAAAGGAGTAGCAAACAGTGCTGCATGAGGCCTGAGGAGGAAGGTTGTTACTTGACCAGAGGGTTCAAGAAAGGCTTTATGTAGGAAGTGATATTTGTTTATTAACTTTTTTTTAAGGCAGTTGGGGTTAAGTGCCTTGCCCAGGGTCACACAGCTAGTAAGTGTTAAGTGTTTGGTCTGAGGCTGGATTTGAACTCAGGTCCTCCTGACTTCAGGTCAGTGCTCTATCCACTGTGATACCTAGCTGCCCCAGGAAGTGGTATTTGGATCAGGCTTTAAATGATGGGCAGAGGGAGGACAGATTTGAGAGCTATTGTAGAAGTGGAATTAACAGCACTTGGTAACTGAAAGGTAAAGGTGAGGGTATGAGTAAAGTATTACTCCAAAGTTTATAAACATGTGAAACAAGGTGAATAGTGGTATTGAAGACAGAAATCATGAATTCAGAAGGAAGGATACATATAGAAGGAAAGATAAGAAGCGTGATTTTAGATTTGCTGAGTTTGAGATACTTCTGGGATACCCAGGCAGATATGCATTTGGAGATGCAGGTCTGGAGTTGAGAGGAGAAATCAGGCCTGGAGAAAGATATTTAGAAGATATTTATATAGAGATACTAGGTTAAACTGTGGGAGTGAATGAGATTGTCAGGGTAGAGAGCGTAGCACAGGATTTGAGAATAGACTTTTAGGAACATTCATATAAAGACGTTAGGGATGGGATAAGAAGTCAGTGAAGACAGAAGAGTAGATAGAGAATTAGGAGAAGAATCAGGAAAGTATGTTATATTTATAGCTAAGGGAGATAGTAATTGAAGTAATTGGTCAGAAGTGTCAAAAGCTGCAGAGAGATTAAGAGCGAGGAAACTAAAGAAAGCCTTTTGTATATGGCAGTTGGGAGGTGTTGGTGATTTTCAAGAGAGAAGTTTCAGTAAACTGGAGATATAAAGAAAAATTCCATTTTCCATCCCTGTGTCTTTAAACAGGCTATATCCCCTGTGAGTGGAAGACTCTCTTGTCTCACCCCCTTCTCAAAGAGTTTGTGGCTTCCCTACAAAGGATAGCTTAAATGCCACATCCTAAAGGGGAAACCAATCTTTATCTTCTCAGACGCTAGTGTTCTCTCTTCCTCTTGCTACTTTTTGTTTGTTCTGGACATTTTCTATCTACTTATCTGTGTAAGTGTTGCTTTTTTCCCCAATGAAATGAAAGCTACTTGAAGGCAGGGATTATTTTTGTTTTTGTATCTTCATTGCCCATTTTTACTTACCTCTCTCACGGAGTGGTTTTTTTTTTTAAAGATGCTTTGTGAACAATAATCACTGTTATTATTATTGAGGGCAGGATAGAAGTAGGAGTATAGTTTCAGGTGGTAGTAAGATTAAGGGAAATATTTTTCAGGATAGCAAAATTCTCATAGGAACATACTTAAATGGAGAGAGAGAGAGAGAGAGAGAGAGAGAGAGAGAGAGAGAGAGAGAGAGAGAGAGAGAGAGAGAGAGA
>NW_020954592.1:1594550-1615842 GCF_900497805.2 Vombatus ursinus | reverse complement strand
AGAGAGAGAGAGAGAGAGAGAGAGAGAGAGAGAGAGAGAGAGAGAGATTGAAGATGGTGGTTGAGGATATTGGGGGAGTTTATCAGTACAGTGAGGTTCTAGAGTAGATGGGAGGGGGTGGAGTCTTATCAAGGACACATGGGGAAGGGTTAGCTTTGGTAAGTCAGAAGTCCACATAATTCCTTTCAGAGGGCTAACAGAGAATAGGAGAAGACAAAAGGTTTTAAGATATGGAAATCAAAAATCTTACTTTGGATTACCTTATTCTTCTACATAAAATAAGAGGTGAGGTTATCTGCTGAGAGGTAAGTATAGTTAGGGACTTAAGGAGAAAGAAAGGGCAATCCCTTTGGATACCCTAATAAGACATCAAAAAGAGATGAATAAAAGTGTTATCATGTAGCATTAAAGGTCTTGTTAAAGATAATTCTGGATAGTATAAATTTGTAGAAGATCCATAAGCATGTTTATTAAACTTATATTACTTAGGAGTAGAAAAGGAAAAGGTTGTGAGTCATTCAGAGTAGGAAATCAAAATGTTAAAAAAAAGACAAGTAAGGTCAAAGGTAGAAAGGGTTAAAGGGCAGAGGGGAACATATCACTGAAATGACTGACTATAGTATGAAGAGTAAGAAGGGAAGAAAGTGGAGCCAGAGACTAGATTGTAAATCAGGTGTGAAAGTCACTGAGAAAGATGGGAGAATAACAGCAAATAGGATAAAGAAAGGGTGGAATAATCAGATGACTTGACCTTAAAAGGAGGAGAGGTTGTTGAAGACAACCTTTCATGCACTAGACTAATCCTTGAAGTTTTTCATCAGTGACTTTATTGAAAATAACAAAATCTTTATGTGACAATAAAACAATACATGGTTGGATGAAGATAGTTTTTAACTTTCATAATTGAATTTTGCTTGTATCTAGGCAGACAACATACATAAAAGTTCTTGTATATTAGCCCTTTTCTGTAAAGCTTCTAAATTCTTCCACTGATGTTTGACATGACATATGGCATGTCTTGGTATATGCAAAATAAAGTTTTTCCCAGTTGAATTTTCAGAACACTTTATGATGATCTTTGCATGAAAATCTGATTGTAAATGGATAAAAAATAAAGATAAAGAGCACACTGATTAAAGTTAATATTTATCCATTAAACAAAGATGATGATGTTTTGAAATATAAATGTTATATCATTCTTAAGTATCTCTATACTCATGATCCTTTGAAGGGAATTTAGATTACAGGTGGTGCATTCGAAGTATTTTTTTTTTGCATCATAATTAAAGAGAAATTATACCTAAAGGGGATTACAATGTTATTGTGTCCTTAGAACACACTTTGTATTTGGATGATCAAGGCTTATGTGATACCTCATCTGGTTTTTTTAAGAAATAGATATCTTTTTGCCTGAAGATAAAACAAGATTCCTAAAAGAGAGTGGTTAAATAATTATCCAGTCAAGGTCACCACAAATTTCATAGACACTGTGGAATAAATTACTAAACTGGAATGATTTTTAAGGGTTGCCTTTAGCCTGAGTATTTAAAGTGAACCTTAAATAATAATTATAGTTGTGTTTCTCTGGGAAAAAAATCAGTTTGTGAGTGCATTGTGAGTGAGAAGATTTGAAGTACTTGACAAATATTTTCTTTTGATCTATACATGAAATTAATGGTAGGCAGATGGGGAGATTGGTAAATGTACAAGTTTTGTAATTTTTCTAACCCAACTCAGTGATGTCAGTAGAGGAGCTCTACATAATGTCTACCTTCTCTGGATTATTCATTTTTCATGTTGCCATGAATTAATCTGTAGACACCAGTAGGTCATTTTAAAGAGTACTTTGAATTGGAATCAAGAAAATGAAAACATATGTGAAAACTGCTAATGGTGGCATATTATGGTTTTTTTAAATTTTTCATGATAACATTTCAAATGTTGATAAATAATATTTTTAAATTTATTTGTTGTCATTCAGTTCTGCCTGCCTCTACATGACCCCAAAGGGGTTTTCTTGGCAAAGATACTGGAGTGGTTTGCCAATTACTTCTCCAGCTCATTTTACAGACGAGTAACTGAGGCAAATAGAGGGTAAGTGACTTGCCCAGGGTCACACAGCCAATAAATATCTCAGGCTGGATTTGGACTCAGATCTAACTCCAAGCTCAATGCTCTATCTACTGTACTACCTAGGTGCCCCATTAAATTTATACTATGATATAAAATTTTAACTGCTTGCTTGAAGCATATAGAATACAATCTATTCAGTAAGTTCAAAAAAGTGTAACTTTTATTGAAGAGCTGTATGTCAATGGTTATTAATGTCTTTTAAAACAGTATATTCTATGAAATAAATACACAAATAATGAAATTGAAAAAGGATGAGAGAAATGTAATTGAATGAATCCTTATTTCAGAAAAGACTGTGTATATCCTGAAATATAAGGTAGACTTGTAAGTAATGACTGTTAGTAATTAATCATTTATTTAATTTGATCACTGGTGCTATTAGCCAAGAAGGTAAATGTCCTTTTTCAGATACTTTTTATTGAAAGATAAACTCTATAATAGTTAATAAGTCTTAACAGATTGCGAACATAGCAGCTTTTCAGCAACAGGCATGTTTCTCTCTCACACACATATTTCTATGTTCAGCATATATAATGCAAAAACATTAAGCAAAAGTGAATTCAATTCATCAGAAAAATTTCAATATAAATCCATCCTTCCTTCTTTTTTTCCTGTTTCTGCTTAATGGATATTACCACACTATCATCTCATTTCCTATTCATTTAGAGGCAGCTAGGTGTTACAGTGGATAGCACACTGGGCCTCAAGTCAGGAATTCCCAAGTTCAAATCTGGCCTAAGAAACTTACTGGCTGTATGTTCCTGGGCAAGTCACTCTTTAACTTCTATTTGCCTCAGTTTTCTCAGCTCTAAAATGGGGATAATTATAACACCTTCCTTCCAGAGTTGTTGCGAGGATGAAATGAGGCAATATGTATAGAAAATGTAGCCCAATGACTGGCACATAGTGGGTGCAACTTATTTGCCCCACTCAAAATGAAAAGTGTGTGTGTGTATGTGTGTGAATAGACTAAGCTCTTACCCACCTGTCACTGATCATTGTCCTTGAGTACAGAACTTTTTGTCTGAGGGACTCCCACTATGACTAGTATTATCCATGGGACGGGAGATGGATATGCTGGGGAGGGGTACGGAGGTGGGGGGAGATTGAATTTTTTTCTAATAGCATATATATCTCTCTATATCTGCTGATGTATTTTGAGTTGTGCTTAATTTAACTGCCCTAATGGACTGAAGCCTCATTTGGGAAGGTAGAGAACTTACACAGGGCTCAGAGGGGGTAGAATAGGGTATTATGGGCTATAACTGATAAAAGGCAGGTGTGGTTGTGTTGAAAAAATAGAAGACCACTGCTCAAGGATTCAAGATCTTTAAAAAAAACATGAAATCATAGGTATTAGATATGTGAGAAGACTTATAAATTTATCATTCAGAACCAAGATGGTAGACATATATTGTTTTTGACATTTTTAATAATTTGATTGTCAAGAACTTTTTTTTATCTTTCTTTTTTTAAAGGCATATGGCTTTGACCAGATCCCATAGGAAATGTACATACCTCAATGTATGTATGTACAATAAGTGTACATACATTTATTCCAATAAGTTGCTTCAGCCGCTTTCATGGCCTTGGGACAAATTGTTTTTATCTACTCATTCCACCTAGGGAAGTCTTCACATGTTTGGGTTTACGTTCCCTAATTTACCTACAGGTTTGAGGCCTGTGGATTACCTTCAACCTGGTTTATCTTGTCTGCAGAGATGGTTTTACCAAGGTGTGGCCACTGAGCATGCTCCACTTCTTGGAGCCACAGGTGAGGGTTGAGTGCCAAGTGGATACCAAAGGTGGATGAGCAGCCCTGAAAAGGACTGGGCAAATCCTCACACCAGATGTGGTAGTCCTCCTTGAATACCCCGTGCACCCCAAAGTATCTGGCTTTAAATACTTACTAGCTGTGTGACCCTGGGCAAATCACTTAATCTCTGCTTAAGTTTCCTCATCTGTAAAATGGGAATAATAATTGAATAGATCTCTCAGGGTTGTGAAGCTTAAATGAGATAATATTTATAAAGTGATTTGCAAACCTATTGAAATGCTAGCTCTCTAGTCAAATACCTTAAAATTACTGATGAGGTAACTAAAGACTAAATAGATGAAATAAGTTTACCTAGATCACAAACTAATTAATAGAAGAAACAAAAGAAAAATCCAGGCCAGTTATTTTTCCTATTATATATCATGACATTTCTATTTTAGGGGACTTCACTGGGATGGCTTATTATTTACTATTAAAGTTTGCTTTACTAAGTCCTGTGCATCATATATCATGGCCAGGTCTCAGACATTAAGGCCTTTCAGGTTTGGTATCAATCAACAAGTCAATATTTACTGAGCTTTAACTATGTGTTCAGTACTGTGCTAGGCACTGGGGAAGGATACAAAGAAGAGTTAGACATATTTTATACATTTGAAGAGTTTATGTATTGTTGCAGTGACAAGACAAACATGAAAAAGAAATTCTAGAACTAAAGAAATTTTAAAAATAAATTTTTAAAAATAAAAAAAATAATTATTAAAAAGGAATTCTAGAACTAAAATAATCATTTGACACTAAATAAATTCTGAATTCATAAAAATATGACATATTTTGTTTTTATATATATATAATATAAATACCATCTAAATTTTATTAATTCCTTTTACTATTTGCAGAATTTATATTTAATCTTTACCCATGGTAAATGACTCTGTACTGTTGTTAAACAAGGTTAAAAGGCAGTTTTATTTGCTTAAAGTTCTATGACTTAGTTCTCCATCAGTTTTGTTAACACCTCTATTTTGCCAAGAAGGAATTTTGGAGTATAAGCAACAACTACTTTGCCAAGTGGAATAAATAGCCAGTTTTACTTAAGAGAGAGGAGGCGAATTATTTAATAAACATCAATAAGCACATGAGTTGTTTTTGAGGAATTTCTAGTTAGTACAAGATCTTCCCAAGTGATTTTTGTAAGTTGAGAATATAATTATAAATAGTAACTGTAATAGTAACGGATGACCCAGACATACTCTAGATGCAATTAGATGACCTCTCCTGGGCCCAGGTGGCCCTCTGTGATAATGATCCTCCTCTGTCCACTCAGAAGGGACCCAAGTAGAAGGTTGAAGGCAACAATTCTTCCTTGTGCTTTGCCTTCTAGGTAGAGCCCGAAGAGAGAATGAAGACTATCTCCAATTGTCTACCTGTACTGGTTCTCTTTCATTTTATGAAGCCTAATAATTCCTTTCTCCTTTGATCCACTTATATCTTCTGCATTGTCCATTCTATCTGTAGCTTGGTATTCACCTACTCATACTGATCATTTCTATGATTCAGTGGAAAGTGTGCTGACTCTAGTCAGAAGACCTAAAATTCGATCAGTGTCTGATATTAGCAGTGTGACCTTGAACAAGTCACTTACCTCTTTGGAATTCATTTTCCTTATCTGTGAAATGAAGAACAGCTAGATGGCACAGTAGATAGAGTGCAGGGTCTAGAATCAAGAATACTCATTTTACTGAGTTCAAATCTGGCCTCAGATACTAACTAGCTGTGTTACCCCAGGCAAGTCACTTAACCACATTTGCCTCAGTTTCTTCATCTGTAAAATGAGCTATGGAAGGAAATGGCAAACCATTCCAGTACCTTTGCCAAGAAAACTCCAAGTGGGGCTATGAAGAGTCCAACATGACTAAAAATGACCAAACAACAACAAAAATGAAGGAGTTGTATGAATAGGCTTTGGAGAAATTTTCCAGTTCAATATCTATGAGCCTATGATTTTCTGTCTGTAGCTGATTTTGTTCAAAAAAGCAGAACTCATTACAGTGACCAATAGGAAAATTAGGACAGTGATTTGGAGATTCAGATAGATAGTTGGAAGGCATATAGGTACTGATAAAGATTGGGTGGGGGATGGCACATGAAAGATAGAGTGGTTGCTGTAGTTACAGAGCTGGTGGAGGACTGGAACTGATGGATAAGAGTATTAGTCATGTTAGTCAAGAGAAGTACGATTTTGAGTTATTTTTTTCAGTCAACGCAAAATCATGGACAGAAGGGACTTCTGAGGCCATTTAGTGTTTCCACCCCCAAAGAGGTTTACTTGTAATAAGGGTTAGTCATACACATGGGACCTGGCACATAGTAGGCACTTAATAAATGATTCTTGACTGACATACTAGGATGGTTGATTATGAAGATCAAAAGAACTCACCAAGGTAACTTGCACATAGCAGATGCTCAATAAGTATTTGTTCAGGGTAAGTTCAGTGCCTGAAAGCATAACAACTGCAGGGAATACCAAATGAATCACAAATTTTAATGAAATGAGAAGTTGGATATGTGTGAATGCAATTTTTAATGAAATGAGAAGTTGGATATGTGGATATGGATAAAGATGTGACTAGTATCAAAGGTAGTTTATAGTTCTGTTTCAAATACTGGCATCTCTTTCAGTGAGAATGTCATTTTTGAGAGTACTGACCAGTTTCCTGTTACAGTGGTAATATGCTTGCCAAGTTTCACTTCCCTTTTAGTCCAGATTGAGAGGTATGCAAGCTCTCACATGCCTTTGTGAGTTTCATTTGGTTTTCAGTGTAAGTGTTGAAAAGAAGTAATTTAAGGCCCAATCATGTAGCCATTGCATTCTGCTTTGATCTTGATGGGAGTTCTGTTCTATTAAGGGCTGCAGCATCAAATCATCAAATCCTTAGTGATACTCCTGGAATAAAGAGCTGTATTTAGAGGTGAGATTGGATTTTTTTTTGATTATATGAACATCTGGCTTCATTTGAAGTTTGTAAAATTTATTGCATATGGGTCAAACCTCAGAAACAAAACTGAGTATGACTTTTGTGTATTGAGTCTGCTATAGACCCAGTTTTTGTTTTGCTTTGTATGTCTTCTAAGTTTTTATGTGGCTAATGCTTATAAATTAATAAAGATAAAAATCAAATCTCACTACTATATGTGAGCATGCAAAAGCAAGGAAAAAGAAAGGGGGAAATGGAGAGCAAGAGAGTGAGAGAAAGAGAGAGAGAGACAGAGAGAAAGAGAGAGAGAGAGAGAGAGAGAGAGTCAAACTATATATAAAGAGCTGACCTTGCAGAGTTGCTTTCAAGTCCCACCATTGAACCATTTTAACTATGTAATCATAGAAATCCTCTTCTTCAATTGAAATATAAAGTTACTCATGAAACAAAATGACTAGTGCCCCCTCTTTTTTTTTTTTTACAATTTTGACATGACTCAACAAGAAAAGTTTGTATCAAATAAAAATATCTGAAATTTCAGATTGTTTTTCGTTACAGTTGATGTAATTACTGATGAGATTCACATAATGCAGCTCATTTCATGCAGTGAACTTCTAGAAGGGGAAAAAAAAAACACAACCCTTCATCCATGTGCACTGAAAACCCATTATCTACCTGTTAATCTCTTTTAAACATGGTATGCTTTTTCATGGCCAGAACAACATTTAAAATTGGTTTGCAGAATGAATGCAATTTCATTCTGCTATTTGCCTAGGTGGGCACTTTCTGTATTACTCTTAAGTGATGTAATTTCCCTTTTGTTTGATTATGCTATCTTTGGTCTTTGAGTAGATCATCTAAGTAAGTTTATCATATCCTTCTCAAGCAGGAAATAAAAACCCTATAATTTTTGTGGGAAAAGAAGTAAAAAAATATACTTCTTACAAATAATGATAATTTTTTGCTTGGAAGTGTGGTTCCATTCTGCATCTGTTGAAGATGGTTGAGAGGTAGGTATTTATTATGCAAATTCATATATTCTCCTAAAATAGTCTCATGTGTTTTCAATTACATATACGTAATAACTAATGAGTTGTTCAAAATAAATTTATTTGACTGTACTACTCCTCTGTACCAATGAAGACTATATACCCTAGCAAGCTTTGTCAAGATATTTAACCACTCGGGGGCTCATTTTGATTGCCTATAAAATGAAGGGTTTGGAATAAATGGTCTCTAAGTTTCATTCTAGCTTAAAATCCTATAATTTAACTTGATTCAAGGTGCTGATTTAATCTCTGATCCTTGAAACTCCCTCAAAGAGATGAAGGTCACTTTAAAGGAGATTTTAAATTAGATCAACCTCTGGTGAATTCTACTATACACAGGCAGCTGGAAATCAAATGACTAGCAGGCATGATTTAAAACTTTATGTGCAGTGGCATTTAGAAGAACTGAAAGGGTATTTCCACCTGATTTTGCTGTGCAGGGAGATGAAGATGTTGATAATCTCTGACCTACCAAAAAAAGCAAAACTGCAAAAAAAGACGCTTGAGAGAGAATGTGAAAGATGCTAACTTGCATATATGGCACTATATTAAACACCAAGTTTCAAAACACAGAACTTGGGTGATAAGGAATCTATTTCAAGTTTGCTCTGAGGGCCTATTCAAAGCTTCTAGATGAGTCCCATCTAGAGACAGTGCAGGTAGAGAGATGAGGTTATGATTTAAACAATCAGAAAGCTGCTACATCTTTCCATCTGTCACAGACTACTGAAATGAAAGTGCATAGTTTTCATTTGCCCTGCCAGCATTGAACTCAGCCTGAAATGGTGTCAGTGATTTGCCCTACCCACAGCACTGTCTTTCTTATGGTAAGTGTGCTGTGCACTCATGCTGGGAGACTTTTATCAAACATATTAGTGTGCTTTTGGGGGATGATTAGCTTTCAGTAGCTGAAACATTCCAGTTTTCTTAGCCTAGAAACTGGTGTCTCTGTGGCAAGATTATGCAAAGATCCTCTTATTAGATGTAAGACACAAAGAACGTATGAGAGAAGAATTTAAAAAAAAAATATTTAAAGTGGTTGAAAAGCTTTCACATGAACAAAATCAATGCAGCGAGGATAAGAAGGGAAATTGTGGATTGGGAAAAAATCTTTGCCTCAAATATATCTGATAACAGTATAATATCAAGAAATATAAGGGATTAATGCAAAATTATTAGATCAATAGCCATTCCCCAATAGATGATTTTCAAAAGAATTGTGTACTATTAACAATATATGAAATAATTGTTCCAAACACTAATATTAAGATCAATAGAATCCACCAATCAACTAAAAACAACTTTGAGGTATTTTACCTCACATTTAGCAAATTGCCAAAGGTAACAAAAGGTGGAATATTTTTTCAAAATTTGCAATAGTATGTATATATATAATGCATATGTATATATATATACTACATTATATATATAATGCATATGTAATACACACACACACACACACACACACACACATGCACACACACACATATATATCCCCAAATCCCACTCTTAGGTGTAATGCCCCAAAACGGGCAAAGGTAGGAAGAAAATCCCACATACAGTAAAATGGTCATTGCATCACTTTTTGTGGCAGTAGAGACCTGGAAATAAATGAGGTTTTCACTGGTTGGGGAATACCTAAAAAGATTGTGGTACATGAAAGTAATGGGATATTATTTTGCTGGAAAAGTGTTGATTATTCAGAGAAGTATGGCAATTTCTATATAAGTAATTGAAGAATGAAAGAGAATTTCAAGTATGTATGGGTATATATACATATATATGAATATATGAATATATGTATATATATACATCTAGGTATATATATGTGTATATATGTATATATACACATGTGAGATACATATATAGTGACTAGAGTAATGCAAATAAAAAGGTCAACAAAACCAAACCAAATAATGGAATAATTATCAGAGAAATGATGAAAAAATACATTTTCTTTCTTTAATTGGAAAGATAGGGAACTACAGATATAGAATATTACATATGCTATAGGATATAGTTGTATCAATTCATTCTGCTAAACTACTTAAAAAAACTTTAGTCACAAAAGAAGGCTCAGTGAAATGACATAAAGAAAAAGATCAATAAAACATTTGAAAGTTACATATTGATAACTAAAGATGGTTTAAATTATTTCTTCCACATATGTGGGTGTAAAGAATCTCCTATGTGATAGAAAGCTTCAAAGGAGAAAACAGAAAAGGAAAAAAAAAGACTATACTGTGCAGTTTTTTTTTTCCTGGCCCCATTTGAAATTTTCCTTTCTTTTGGTTAAAGATAATGTCTTTTGTTTAATATGAGTTAAAATCAGGTTACTTAGTTTCTTTTCAAAAAAGAGTCAATTTTGAACATATGAAAAACATCTGACTCAGTGCATTATATGGTAATTACAGTTTGACAGATGTTTTGAAGTTGTAACATTCATCAGAAAGCACGAAGAGCGTCAGTTGTTTGAAGATTGGATTTAATCTAAACTGGCAAAAAGAAATAATGCTGGTTGGAATTTGGGGATGTTTTGATTTAGAAATAGGACAGATTTGTAATTCATTTTTTGAGGGGTGGGAAGAGAGGGCTTCTTTGAATTGAACATAGGAATATTTAATATAGAACTTTTCCTTTTCTTTCCCCAATGATATAAACTGCTTGAAAAGCAAAGCAAAACAACAAATTGCAATATACTGGCACTACTCCTTTTGAATGCTTTTCTATAAGGAAAGTTGCATGGTTATACCTACATTTGCCTGTAAACTTACTTTAGCTTTAATCCTTCTGACAGTATTAGTTCTGAACACCCATTCGATTTGATAAACTTTTCAGGTCCACAGTGTAAAGCCCTTTTTGTCAATGTAACTAGGTGGTGCAATGGGTAGAGGGCTGGGCCTGGATTCCGGGAGATCCGAGTACATATTCAGCCTTAGATACTAGCTGATACTAGCTGTGTAGCCCTGGGCAAGTCATTTAACCTCTGTTCACCTCAGTTGCCTCATCTGTAAAAATGGGGATAATAACATCTACTTCCTAGGGTTTTTGTGAGGATCAATTGTTGTTCAGTCATTTCAGTCATGTCTGACTCTTTGTGACCCCATTTGGGATTTTCTTGGCAAAAATACCAGAGTGGTTTGCCATTTCTTTCTCCAGATAATTTTACAGATGAGGAAACTCAGGCAAACAGAGTTAAGTGATATTCCCAGGGTCACCCAGCGAGTAAGTGTCTGAGGCCAGATTTGAACTCAGGAAGATGAGTCTTCCTGATTCCAAGCACAGTACTTTATATGAGATAATAATTGAAAATACTTAGTGCCTGTCACATAGTAAACACCTTATAAATGTTAGTTATGATGATGATGATGTATGCCTAACCAACATTTTAAAGCTTTTACATAATTTCTATATGTTTCTCAATAGCAATAAATAAGTCAATAGCAAAACAGAAATCAGATATGGTTTACAAATGAGAATATAAAACAGATAATTCAGAGGGAAAGAGCCCTCCCATTGGGAGCTAGGGAACTCAGCTCGAGTGAGACACAGACAGAATCTCAGATCTCATCCAAAGGGAAAGTTCCCCAGAGTCTCTAGTACAGCAAGCTAAGAATAAGGACATTATGGAAACTGCCAACTGCTCTCTTGTTGGCTTCTTTCCAGTCTTTTTCTCCCTTCACTAACCTGAAGTGGGAAATGAGGTTAGCATCATTCATCTTTCTCTCTCAAAGCCAAAAGCCAGAAGAGTCAGAGACTGAAGAGCCACAAATAACTGGGGAAAGATATCTTTCCTCTCTCCTTCTCTTGACAATTCTGCTTTATATCTTATGCAAGTGGGCATTGATCTCCACCAGTGAGGGGACAGTCCCATAACAATGAGTCTTGAGGTTTTAATTATGTGGTATTTATTTTAATTGTTACAGATGCTGATAGTTTCAGTGTTGTAGGCAATGTTCCAAAAGCCTAAGAGCAGAGGACTTAGTCAAGTATTGTTTAACCTTGTAAAAAAGGGTAACAAGGTAATATTTCTACCTTCATGATCTTTTGGGTGAAAATACTTTTTGGTTGTAACACCAATAACCACAGTAGTATTAGTGTAATAAATGAAGTTCTAGCTTGCATCTTTTTTGGAAATATAGTCATTAAGTCTAAAAGGTATTAGGGTATTCCTAAGAGGCATTTGACAAAAGAGTGCGAAACTCCTGGTTGGTGAATTCCCTTCACCAATGCTGATCACATGAAATCTGTAACTCAGTAAAAAGTCCTAGGGAGTTGCCTAAGACACATAGTAGTTAAGTGATCCTTTGTGGGTCACAACATCTAGTCAATGAGTCACACCACTAATAAATAGTACAGATGGGATTTGAATTTGATTCTTCCTGACTCCAACTCCAACTGTCTTTGTGGGGATCCTTAACCTGGGGTTTGTGAACTAAAAAAAATTATAATTGTATTTTAATATAATTGGTTTCCTTTGTCATTCTATGCATTTTATTTTATGTATTTAAAAACTTCCTGAGAAGAGGTCCATAGGCTTTACCAGACTTTTAAAGGGCTCTGTTACATAAAAAAAGAACTCTTGCTCCAGAGCATAAAGAGATTCTACTTTTGTTAATAAAACAAACAATTAAAGCACACTTAGATTTTGTTAGATAATAAGATTAAAATAAACAGAAGTGATCAAAAAGGCTACTAGGTTATTATTTTTTATTCTTGTTGAATGGCTTATAAATTTATTCCTCAGGAGTCTGAAGTATTAAATTTCCATGGAAAAAATAAGCTTGTGATTCTTATCATTCATAATGGTAAAGAACATATCAGTAGCTTCATATAAATCTAATAGTTAGCTAGGTGGTGTAGCAGATAGAATGCTGGATTTGTAGTTGACAGACCTAAGTTCAAATCTTCCCTCAAACACTTAATAGCTGCATGACCCTGGTCAAGTCATTTAATGTCTCTGTGGTTCAGGTTCCTTTCAGTAAAATGGAGATAATAGTATCTACCTCTCAGGATTATTGTAAGGATTAAGTGAAATTTTATGCGCACACACACACACACACACACACACACACACACAACTTTGTAAACCTTAAAATACTACATATACACTAGCTACTTTTATAAGTATAGTAAAACATTTTATAATTACAAAGCTTTCTTTTAAAAATTATTAATTTGTTCTTCCCATTATCCATCCTGTTAAGCAAATTTTAAAAAAATGCTTAAAAATGTCCTTTGATACATATCTACATAATCCAGCAAAACAAACTCCCACATTAGTGATGTCTGAAAATGAATGTCTCCCTCTTCATTTCAAGTTCGTAACCTATCTGTCAGGAGATGAGTGGTATTTTTCATTCTCTTTTTTTGGACTCATGGTTGGTTCATCATTGTGTTGATAAAAGCTCCAAAGTCTTCAAAGTAGTTTTACTCTGTAATGTTGCTATCATCGTATAAATTCTTCTCCCACTTCTGCTTACCTCATTCTGTATTGGTTCCTAAATGTCTTCTGAAATTTCCTCTGAAATTGTCCATTTCATTATGTCTTATGACATGATAATAGTCCATTATGTTTATATACCACGATTATTTAGCTATTTCCTAATAGGAGGAGTTTCCAACTTCTGGCTATCCCCGAAGGGAGCTGCTGTAGATATTTTTGTACACATAGATCTTTTTCTGCTTACTTTGCCCTCTGGAATATACACCTAAGTAGTGATATCTCTAGATCAAAGTGTATATACAGTTTGGAAACTTTCTGGGTATAGTTCGAAATTGCTCTCCAAAATGGCTGGACAAGTTTGCAACTCCACGAATAGTGTGCTAATATACCTGATTTCCCATAGTCCTTTTTACATTTGTCATTTTAATAATAATAATGATAGCTAGCATTTACATAACACTTGTTTATATCCTTTGACCATGTATCTCTTGGAAAATGGTTTTTATTCTTATACATTTATATCAATTTTTTGTATATTTTGGAAATTAGATCTTTATCTGAGAAACTTATTCCAAAGACTTTTTTTTTACCAGTTACCTGTTTCCCTTCAAATTTTCACCATAATAGATTTACCTATGCAAAAACTTTTAAGTTTTATAGAATCAAAATTGTCCATTTTGTCTCATATTTCCTTCTCTACCATTCATGTAGTCACGAACCATCCAGAGACATGAAAGATATTTTTCCCTCAATGCAGTTCAATATCTTCTCTGCCACTTAAAATCTTAGAAAGGCGCCTGGAACCCTAAGAGGTTAAGTCCCTTCACACATCCAGTATGTGTCAAAGGCAGGACTGGAACCAAGTTTTTTCTGGCTTTTTTCTGACTGACTCTCTATCCATTATGACACACTGCTTCTCAATAGGGAAGATTAACTAGCTGAACCAAAAGAGGTTGAAGGTCAGGCAGCAGAATAGGGGGACAGAGTGGAACTTATACTTGGAAAAGTTAGGTGGAATAAAACAAGTCATTTTGATTTGATTAAACATTTGAGTGGATATTTCTATGCTGTGGCAATGATTAAAGAAATTCATTAATTCAGCTCCATTAACAAGTTGTAAAGATGGTTATTCATGGATGCTATTCTGTTTTATTGCTGACTTCACAAGCCAATGAAGAAAAGCAGAGCAGTAAAACCTGACCCTTCTTAGTCTATATTATACAACTGTGTTCAAGGATACATAGGACAGACAACAGCTAATATTAAAAAACAAACAAAAAAAACTTGTTGGAAAGCTAAAAGTTCCTGTATGTTGTGTACTGCCTTTCCAAACTGCATGCACATACACATTCATGCATACTCCAAAGAAGACATGCAAAAGAAAAGGAATCATTTTATGGAGTTAATGCAGGGCTATGGACAAATATGCCTGAAAAAGGAAAACTATGTAGTGATAGTCCAAGATTTTCATTGGCAGTCTAGAGCTGAAAGCTACTACCTCTACACTAAGTGTACTACTATGACAGTAATGTGAAAGAATTTAGAAAAAAAATTAAAAAGAATTTAAAAAATGATATTGTGTCCTTTGGATAGATCAACAAGCAAAATGTATCATCAATATGAAATCAAGCAAAGCTTAAGCCTCTTAAGAGATGTGCTATTTAGTTTCTTGACTAATTTTCTTCTTGTAATCCCTCAATGGAATGTAAGCTCCTAGAGTAGCATCTCCTACAAAGACAATGCTTAACAAATATTTATTTTTAAATTGAATTTTATCCATAGAATCACAGGAGGGAACCTCAGAGATTACCTAGCTTCTCACCTCCAAGCTAAATTTAGCATTAAGTAACAAGAAAACATGATCAACAGCCAGTCTTACAGATTTTATTCTTTTGCAGTTGTTGCATGATGAAATGGGGTGTGGGGTAGGGTTTGAGAAGCTTCTCATATAACTTTAAATAATGCAACATAACTGTGTTACCACACTGGTAGACAGACCAATTCAGTGTGAAGCTGTAATGTGTACCTCAGTTGAGCAAAGGCCAATACCTAAGGCAGAACCACAAATAACATTAAGTCCAACAAATCAAAGGATAGTTTGTAGAACACTAATGCCTATTAAGTCTTTTTATAAGGAAAAACTGTTGAACTAACTTTAGCCTTTTCATATATCTCTACAAATATGAGGAAGAAAGGAGACAAAATTAAGACATTTAAAAAAATTTGTAGCTACTCAGAGAGAACAGAGTCAGTATATTTTATAATTGGAAAAATAAGCATTTTAAATCCAGTCTTTCCTATTCAAAGAGCAGAAAGATGGATTTTATAAAATTTTTTTAGAATCATTGTTCAATATAATGAAATTTGGCATTTTGTTTTTCTGTACAATGACAGTGAAAGCACTATTGTATTTGTTAATTAAATAGATTGGTTAAAATATTTTAAAATATATACATATGTTTAAATTACAGTGTTTTTTTGGGTGGTTTTATTTTGCTTATTTAAAAATTTAGGGTCATTTTCAATTGCCCTATTAAATTGTATATACTTTCCTGAATTACAACTGATTACATTTGAGTCAAATTCCACATAACACCTCTTGCCCTTATTTATCTGTTTACAAGGAAAAAATGTTAAAGCTGATGGAACCCAGAAAATCCTTTCTCTGTTCAAGAAAAGATCTTATTAAGAGTTTGGCCCCCCTGCAGATGTTCACTGTTTGGGACTTTTATAGATTTTCTCACGTGCCACGATCAGAGCATTGTTTGGCACCAAACCTCTATTCTAATCATACTCTCTCAGCACAATTTGTATCAGTTCTGCTTACTGATGAAGGTAGTTGAGTTGTATTGCTGTGTTCTGAATTTCCACAGCTGAATTGGTGAACTTGGGCAGCTAGAGATGAATCAGCCCTGTTTCCCAAGGAGAAAAAAAAAAAGAAAAAAAAGCTTCACAATGGCTTCTTCACTGTTCAACTTTGAAGATTCGGGCCTCAATATTTGATAGTGTGTGTTCAGCAACTTTTTTTCTCAGGGAGAATCTGAGTTTTGGCTTTTTATGTCCGACTGTATGCACATTTTCCCTTTTTTGTATAAGAAAATAATGCGTGCACTAAGGATAACCCTCCCCTCCTCCTAAATCCTTCCACAAAAAGATACTTATTAAGGCTGGCATTATGAAGCACTAAATGCTTCCTTAACTTGCTTTATCTGCTTCAGTGAACACTGTGTACAGAATCTGGGGAAATTCACACTGCGGACCTGGAGCAAGCCCTTTCTATTCTCTGGAGCTCTTTGGGCACAAAAATAATCCTTTCCTAGAATCTTTTGAAAAAGCAACTCAACTATGCAGGCTAATCAACTGTAAATCTTTGCCATCTAGAAAGCATTTGATTAAGTAGTATCGAATGGTGGGCCAATCATTACTGAGGCTGGGTTGATCAGTCTCTTTGAAGACAGACACTTAGTTCTGAGATGTGGCACAAATTAGCAGCAAATCTTTTTTTTTTTTTTTTCTTCTTCTTTCTCTATACTTTGAAACCTTCAGAATGTTGTCCCAGTTCTCTGACCATCCACCTCTCCTTAACCCTCTGTGTGTTTCATTATACCCTTTCTTTGAAGTTTGGGAACAAAATGCCAATAACACCTTCTCAGAAACTTTTGCTTTTAAACTATGTGCACAGAATAATGCAAGTGAGTTTGCTACAGTGATTGAAATGGTAAATCAATTACTCTGGGAACTGTGTCTATTAAATCATTTGTATGCACAGGATGGGCCTTACAACTAGGCAGACTAGGCAGTTGCTGATTTAAATACTCTGTGTCCCCTTAAAAAAATCTTCCTTACTAGTTTGCCACTGTGCCCCAATTCCTCAGCGTGAAAGAGTAATTCCATAGGATATTGCACCTTAAGAAATACTTGTTAATAATGAAAATACCCCAGGGAGAGGTAGTACATTAAGTCATTATCACTAGTGTTTATTTAATATACATTGATGGTTGTAGATACATGGATAATTATACTAAGAGTAAATACATGAATGCATATGAATGTATACAAATATTTATATGTAAGTAAATATTTTTGTACCAAAATTGGTAAATAAAATATTATGGAGGTAGCATTCATAGAGTAGGAGAGATAAAAACCAACATATTAAGGGATCTTGAAGGAATTGGGATTAAGAATTGCTTGAATTTTAGGAGCAATTTGGCACAGCAAGAGGCTTGATAGCAGATTAGGAATTAAGAAGGAAAGGCCCTGATGAGATAGTAGTAATTTTATCTGATATTAGAATTGTAGAACTGGAAATGAGTCTAGAGATACTCCAACCCTACCCTTTCATTTTATAGATGAGGAAACCTGCATGCAGAGATATTAAATGACATTGTGGAACTTGAAATTGGTTTTCCCGCTTTCTAGTCCGGTGTTGTTTCCACTGTATCTATTGAATCTCCATTGTAGAGGAGACCCTCTTTCAAGATTTATTCTCTTTCCCTCAAACTGTGCCAGTATGCTATTCTCTTTTTAAATAGTAGTGGCATCCAAAGCACAAAATCATTCTGTATCAGGATAACATCGCTCACTTTACTCTTCCATCAATTTATTCTCCACTTCCGCGTCAATTCCCTTGTCAATTTCCAGATAACCCTGCCCTGATGCCTGCTTACTGATTGGTGAGACCCTTCCATTTCTGTTTTTTGAAGAACCTTGGCTATGACATTCACTTCATTTCCAGTTCATTTCATTCTCTGGACTGCATCTGTCCTTTGTGCTTTGTCTTTCCCTATTAGAAAGTAAACTCTTTTGGGAGGAGGGACCATTTTGTTTTCTGACATTTGCATCCTGACTGCTTTGCACAGTGTGATATATCTATTTTGTCTATCTTTGATTATATGTACATGTAAACATAGATACATATGTGTGTGTGTGTGTGTGTGTGTGTGTGTGTGTGTACATTTGAGACACCTAGATATAGTGGACATAGACCTGGGCCTACAGTCAGGAGGATCTGAGATCAAATCTGTGTCAGACAAGATTACTAGCTGCGTGACCCTAGGCAAATCATTTGCTCTGTTTACCTCAGTATCCTGGGTGCAATAATAACATTCATTTCATAGGATTGTTGTGAGGATTAAATAGATAATATTTATCAAGTGCCATAGTAGTGGCTAATGAAATGTTTAGTCTCTTCCATCCATCCATCCATCCATCAATCTATATCTTCCTTTCTGTCTATCATAGTGGGACCTCTAGCCTTTTCTGGAGTCTGGAAACATCAAGAAATTCATCCATGGAGACTAAAACTAAATTGCGTTTTATTCTTTTCATTTCTGCAAATATTGTTGAAAATTATATATAAGAGCAGAAGAGGATGTGATAAAGTTGTGGCAAATAAAATAACATTATTTATTATTTACTTTGAATGGTTCTATGACATTAAGCTTCCCCAGTTTTGTACTTTTTCACATTTAGTTTTGGTAGATAAAAAATTGTGAAGAATACTGACAATATATTTAACTACATGTGCTAAAATTTTCTTTCTAGCAACAAATATTATACTTTAATGTTGTTTTAGAAGTATATGAAAATACATAATATTTTAAATGAGCAACTTATTTAAACATATCTCCATTAATTAAAATGAAACTATTTCTAGGCTCTTAGTTGGCTTCTGAATTGTCAACTTAAGAAATATCACTTTAAACAATTGGCAGTTGTGAGTACCTTGCTTTAAGGAAATTTAATATATACAAAAATATAATCTAGAACATGTCATTTTCACAACATATTTAATTGGTAAAATAAAATCCAAAGATCTCACAAAAGTCCAATTCTAATGTATTACTGTGCCAGAAGATTAGGGGCACTGAAAGATTAAGCCAGAGGAACATAAACTCTCGAAGATCTTGCCAAGCTGGACCTAACCATGAATTATATGTCTGTTGTCTCAGGATCAGCCTAATTTTATTTGGAAATACTCATCACTGAAAGATTGACTCCTAGTTAATGAAGTTTTCAACTATTCAACTCATGGGAAGTGGATACTGTATTCAATCCTGGTAATCATGGATTTTTCAAAGTATCTTGATGAAAAGGTCCTATCGATCATTCAAAATTCTATTTCTATGTTGAATAAAACAGAGACCCTTTATTGAAAAGATTAACTATTTCAGTAATTTTTGATGAACTAAATATTAAACAGACAGGATCATGGAATTTTAGATCTGGAAGGGGCCTCAGAAATTGTCTAGCTCAATCCAGCAGAATTTGAAGTCTGGAAAGGGTGACTTACTCAAGCAGTTGGAGATAATTTGTTAATTCTGTGCAGTTTTCCCCCTAATCTTTTGGGAGTGGATAGGTAAGTAGAGGGAGGGGCAGGGAGGAGCCTGATATTTACATGTCAAGAGATGAGCTTCTTGGAAGTACTTCTGCCTCTTGGGTACTTTTTCTTTAACTCAATCATTGTCCCCATCATAATGGTTTGTTCTCCTGACTCCCAATTAGGACCCAATCTTATTTATTTTTAATGAAATGTCATTTTTGTGTGTGTGTGTAATCATCACTGCTGCCAGTAAAAATAAATCTCTTTTCACATTTTACTTTATGTCACTTTATGTATAACAACAGCCTTGTGAGGGTGTTGATGTGAGCATTATTGCCTCCATTTTCAGAGAAGTTAAGTGGTCACCAATGGTCACACAGCCAATAAGTGTCAAAGCTGGGATTCAGAGCTAGGTCTTCTGGCTCCTAACCTAGCATTCTTTCCACTGGACCTTCTGTCTATGCTTAAACTAAAAAAAAAAAAAATTCTTAAACACTTTACCCTGAGACTGTGAAGTTGATGTATATCAGGAGAAAATCCTTTTTATCAAGCAATCATTCAACAAACTTTGATTAAGTGTTTACTGTGTACCAGGTACTATGCTAAATGCTGAAGCAAAAACAATCTTTGTCCTTGAGGAGTTTATATTGTAAAGGGGAGAGGGGCAACATATTATATAAATAGATACTGGCTAGCCTATGTAGGACTGTTATTCAGTCCTGTCCTATTCTTCATGACCTCATTTGGGATTTTCTTGGCAATGATGCTGGAGTGGTTTGCCATATCCTTCTCCAACTCATTTTACAGATGAGGAAACTGAGGCAAACAGACTTAAATGACTTGCCCAAGGTCACAAGTGTCTGAAACCAGATTTGAATTTAGGAAGATGAGTCTTTCTGACTCCAGTCCTGGAGTTCTTTCCTCTGTGTTACATAGCTGGCCCATGTAGTGGTAGATGAAAGGTAGTCATTGAGGGAAAGATATTAGCAGGTGAGGGGACTAGAAAAGGCTTTCTGTTGGAGGTAGTACTGGAAATGAGCCTTTAAAGGAAACTAGGGATTCTTTGAAGTGGTGGTTAGAGGGGAGAGGATTCCAGGCTTGGGGGAGAGTGACTGAAAAGGTAGAGAGATAGGATATGGAATGTAGCATGTGTGGTCAATATGCTTGGACCAGAGTATGTGGAGGGGAGTAATGTATTAAAAGACAAGAATGGTAGAAAGTAGCCAGGATCTGGTGAGCTCTAGAAAAAGTTCTCTGATGTGCTCCTAAAGTGTAAAGGAAATTGTCTCTAATAGAATGTAGGTAGAAAATGGCTTTTACTCTTCTTTTTCAGTATCTCTTTTTTTAAATTTTATTTTTTATTTTTCAGGCAATTGGGGTTAAGTGACTTGCCCAGGGTCACACAGTTAGTAAGTGTCAAGTGTTTCGTCTGAGGCTGGATTTGAACTCAGGTCCTCCTGACTTCAGGGCCAGTTCTCTATCCACTGCGCCACCTAGCTGCCCCTCAGTATCTCTTAAAACAAAACAAAACAAAACAAAACAAAACAAAACAAAACAAAACAAAACAAAACAAAACAAAACAAAACA